>NW_027070292.1:140981-151447 GCF_002906115.3 Quercus suber
TCATTAGGGGCTCAGCAGGCCCATGGATAACTAGCCCACCATTCTTCACCCCGTCCATATCCGGCCCGTTAACATCAGGTCCGTCCACAGGGGGCCCGTGCAAATGATGGATTCGTTTATTCGGGCTCAAGAGATACTTTTCCCCTTTCAGTTGCCCCTCACCCGATGGGTCCGTCAGCACTTATGAACGGACCCATGGGGTGACGGATCTAAAACTCGGTACGCCTGTCCGTAAATTTTCATCCGTACAATGCTGAGTCAGGAGTTGACGCATTAATGCGTTGTGCCAAATGTCAATCTGTCAGTGGCTATTGTTTTGGAACGAGGCGTCGCTTCGTCTTCCGTGCACTCCCAGTATAAATATTAGTCCTCCGCCTCTCATTTCTCCACTTGCTGCTGGAAGAGATTTGTCAGAGCGAGTCCGTCACGTCTGTCAGAGCACAACCCGTTCACTCAAGCATCCGTCGCTCGTCGCATCCTACTACAAGCTTCTGGTAGTTTTTTATTCTTTTTATTTTTTTTCTTTTATTCTTTTTTTGTACTTAATGCGTCCGTCGTTATCTCCAACCCGTCAGAGTCTTAGGTTTTGTAATTATATGTAGGAAATGTCTAGTGCGTCAAGTAACCAGTCGGTCGTTCCCGACGGGGCGGACTACGAGGGGATATACCCGTCAGGTCCCAAAGACCACGACGTCTCGAGCGAGAGTAGTCCGTCGTCATCTTCCTCGTCCTCAACACATGAGGGCCTAGAGATGATTGAAGTCCAGGAGGTTTCAGATGACGAAGAACAAATAGTGAGGTCCGTCGTGGGGGTTGATGGACTTAAGGAGTTCATCTTGCCCCAGAGTGGACGGTCCACGCTTTTACGTCGACCATCAAGGAGGGTCACTTCAATACAATAAGGGACCGCTACCAGATTCCTGACCATATCCCACTCCGTCTACCTTACATGTCAGAGAAATGTTATTACGAAGGAGTGGACGGAGTGGGCGTGTACGAGCAGGTGCTAAAGGCTGGGTTGAGGTTCCCATTGAGTTCACTACACCGCGAACTCTTAAGCTACCTAGGCATATCGGTCAGCCAGGTGTCCCCAACGCTTGGAGAGTTTTTATCGCCATGGAGGTCCTGTACGGAGCCATGTCGGACGGAGTAAGGAGGCTTACAATAAGAGAGTTCCTCCATTGCTATCGTCCAGACGAAATAGATAAGTCAAGGGGTATGTACAGCTTCGTCCCTAGGAGTCCCGTTCTGAAAGTCATCTATGAGACCCCGGACTCAAATAGGGATTGGAAGAGTCGTTACTTCTTTATGGAAGGAGACGACTGGATGAGTCATCCAAGGGAGACGGACTTCATGCCCGTCGACACAGTTTGGGGCATTTTAAACTCATCTGGTATGGTCCGTCGTAAACCACTCTGTTCATTCATGTAACTTGTAATGTTTCTAACCTCCGTCTTCTATTTTGCAGTTCGACGGCGTCCCCAAGTTACACTCGAGGAATTCAGTTTCCTTGAGAAAATTTTTTCTAAGACAACACTAGAGGAGAGGACGTGGGCCAAGCTCGTCAACCTCGATACTATCCATTGGTATTGCGACGGTCCTGAACCCACCCCGGCGGCCTTAAAGTACGAGAAAACGACCCGTCTGCGTAAGTCCGTCCACCTCATGCCCTTTTCACTTCTCTCTTTTTTTTTGTATCATTACTATTGCTCCATAATCCGTCATCCTTTTTCAGAGATGGAGGATGCCAAAAGACAAGTGGCCATAAGACTTCAAGCCGCGAAGAACAAGTAGGCCGGGACGGACCCCATGGGGACGGGCTCTAGTAAGCCCTCTCTAAAACGGAAGCTGCCCGTGAAGAGCGACCGTCCGCCTAAGCAGCCTAAGGTCCCTTTGGACCCGGTCCTCGGCTTGATGGCTGAGGGGAGTAAGTCAGTGCCTCCGTCCAAGCACGGTAAAGGCAAGGGGTTGATGACGGGTCAGCCAGACGAGCAGAAAAAACCACCCGTCCTGCTCCGTGAGGATTCCAAGTATGCCTTGGAAAGGATGTCGTCGATCATCACTACCGACGACTACGAGGATCTTGGGAACCACTCGACGGAGGCGATCGGAGAGACGAGCCTCTTCAGCATTGCCCAGGTAATGATCCGTCCACCTCATTCCATCCGTTTAATTTTTGTCTTATATCTTGTTAACTTATTTTCGTCGACCTCAGGCATGATCATGACGAAGGGCCTTATGGGACGGTGTCTCAACCATGAGACGACCATTGGCCGACTCCGTGAGAAGGCTAAGAGGACGGAGGGGGAACTGCTCGACCTGAAGGCCTGGAAGATCACCCAGGAGAAGAAACTGGGGATGGCCGAGACGGCCCGGGATGAGGCCGTTCAGATGGTGGAAGGTCTGAAAAAAGCTCTAGTGGACAAAGACGATGAGGTCCGTCATGCCAAGGAGGACGCCGTACGCGAGTACCGTGACTCCACTGAGGTTATCGCGGAGCTGAGTCTGGTTTACAACGATGGGTTCGATGATGCCCTCCGTCAGGTGAGGAGGTTGTATCCGGAGCTAGATTTGTCCACCGTCTCCGTCTCAGCCCCGGAGCCGTCCACTGCCCAGCCTGCTCAGACGGAGGATACCGACGCTCTTTTTGATGAGGACGGCATCGTCCGTGAAGCTCCACTGGATCATACTGCTGCGGACAGCAAGGCCAAAGATGCTAGGGACCGTCCAGATGAAGAAGGAGACGGAGCTTGATTATGCCAACTCACTTTTGTAATAACTTAGTTTTTTTTTTTTTTTTTTTTTGGTAAGTGTGGAACAATTCATAGCACCCGTCATGTTTTACGGGGTTTATTTATACACTGACCGTTCAGCATGCTTATTATATAATGGGTCCGTTGACCTTCTGTTTTATCTCTGTGGAATGCATTTTTTTTTTTCAACGTATTTTCATGCTTAAGTGAGTTCCGTCCTGCTTACTGTGGTACTTCCTTTCACGACTCGCTTAGCTAAAGGCCGTCATCCTTTTGGATGATTTGTGTGACTTGGAGATACTACTCGCTTTTGAACGGTTCGAAAATGTTCGTTTTGCATAATCTGAACCCATCCGTTAGGTGGACCGTACATTGATCATGCCCGTTAGGCACAATTTAAATCCACACGTTAGGTAGACTGTTTTTTGTACCCGTCCATCAGGTATCTTACTCAGCTTCCTTTGTGAGGCCCGTTCAACTAGCGGACGTTGTCCTGGGTTTGCTCATTACATGGACTCAGTAGTATTCGTCTATTTGGGTTGGCCTGTCCTCTTACGGACGACGTCGCGGGTCCGTCCGTTATATGGACTTCGGTTTTCATTCTCTTGGGATGGTCCGTCCATTTGGCGGACAGTCGTATTGATCCGTCCATTATATGGACTTAAGTTTTCATCCTCTTGGGATGGTCCGTCCATTTGGTGGACAGTCTTATTGATCCGTCCATTTTATGGACTTAAGTTTTCATCCTCCTAGGATGATCCGTCCATTTGGTGGACAGTCTTATTGATCCGTCCATTATATGGACTTAAGTTTTCATCCTTTTGGGATGGTCCGTCCATTTGGTGGACAGTCTTATTGATCCGTCCATTATATGGACTTAAGTTTTCATCCTCTTAGGATGATCCGTCCATTTGGTGGACAGTCTTATTGATCCGTCCATTATATGGACTTAAGTTTTCATCCTCTTGGATGATCCGTCCATTTGGTGGACAGTCTTATTGATCCGTCCATTATATGGACTTAAGTTTTCATCCTCTTGGGATGATCCGTCCATTTGGTGGACTTAAGTTTTCATCCTCTTAGGATGATCCGTCCATTTGGTGGACAGTCTTATTGATCCGTCCATTATATGGACTTAAGCTTTCATCCTCTTGGGATGATCCGTCCATTTGGTGGACAGTCTTATTGATCCGTCCATTATATGGACTTAAGTTTTCATCCTCTTGGGATGATCCGTCCATTTGGTGGACAGTCTTATTGATCCGTCCATTATATGGACTTAAGTTTTCATCCTCTTGGGATGGTCCGTCCGTTTTGTGGACGGCCTTTGGTACTTGTGATATAAACAGTCTAGGCAGAAAAAATCCTGTTACCTGAAAGAAATCTTTATAGGAAAATGGTGTCTGCCCCCTTGGGCTTAAAAAGCCACTAGTAGAGAGGTTTGTTCAAAGTAAAAACATTGAAAAGTAAAAATTGTTCTTCAAAAAATAAAAACTAAAAGCTTTAGATATAAGCTGGAATGCTTGCGAAGGGTGGACGTCTCTTCTTGTTGCATCTACTGGTAGTACCTCCGCAGGTGCTCAGTGTTCCACGGGTGTTGCAGTCTCCGTCCGTCCATGGTTTCGAGATGGTAGGTTCCTTTTCTTTGCCAAGAGGAGATCTTGTATGGCCCTTCCCAGTTTGGACCAAGTTTTCCTTGTGAGGGATCTTTAGCTGCTCCTATAACCTTCCGAAGCACAAGGTCTCCGATCTGGAAGTCTCTGTGTCTGACTTTGGAGTTGTAGTATTTTGCCATGAGATTTTGGTATCGAGCTATCCTTTGTTCAGCTATAGTCCGGGCTTCATCGACTAGGTCTAGCTGCAGCCGCAAAGCTTCTTCATTCTTGTCTCCATCGTAGCTCTCCACTCGATAGGTCGTAAGACCTATTTCTGCTGGAATGACGGCCTCGCTCCCGTATGTCAGCCTGAACGGTGTTTCCCCTGTAGGCGTTCTTGCCGTCGTGCGATATGCCGGAAGTCTTTTCCTTATAGGACTCTTCTTGTAGAATCCAAAACGTGATGAATAAGTCTCCTTCTTATGCGGAAGATTTTTACCAAGTATACAAGATTTCCAGAGTCCTACTAGCGCAAGGACTCTATTTGGGCTCTTATAAGAATGGGTCAAAATATCCCTCATTAGGGGCTCAGCAGGCCCATGGATAACTAGCCCACCATTCTTCACCCCGTCCATATCCGGCCCGTTAACATCAGGTCCGTCCACAGGGGGCCCGTGCAAATGATGGATCCGTTTATTCGGGCTCAAGAGATACTTTTCCCCTTTCAATTATTATTATTATTATAGGGCAGCACTTTCTACCGTTAATCGTTTAGAAAGCCATGTCAAACCCATAATACAACACACACACACACACACACAAAACAAAACAGGGAGAGAGAGAGAGAGAGAGAGAGAGAGAGAGAGAGAGAGATTTGCCTTAACGGATGAAATCACTAACAGTGAGTTAAACAGGTTGACATGAAGTTGATTAATTTCTTATTTGACCTATTTTAACACAAATCTATTTAAGTTAATCACTAAGAATTAGCATCGGGATGTAAAAAAAAGAAGTTATATTTGCATCTTCACATACCACTTTATTTATTTTACAACTCACCTTACATTTCAGATTCTATTTTTATATACAACTCATAAAAAAATATAAACTATACAATCAAATAATATAAAAAAATTTGTTTCTCTCTCTTCTCTTCTATCTCTCTTTCCTCTCTCTTCCTCTTTGTCTCTCTCTCTAGTAAACCCACACAACCCGCCTTCCACCAAAACTCAAATATGTTGTTACTAGGATTTGAAATTTAATGTTAACTCATTAAATGAGACAAATTCATTAAATTAATTACGTGTTTTCATTGACTTTTGAAAATTAGAAACTGAAAATAGTATTTTGCATGTTTTCAGTTTCCTTCACAAATTGAGTTTTGAAAATAGTTTTTATTTTTTGCCTATTTTGAGTTGCCAAACAAGTTTTTTAGTCTCAAAAATAGAAAATTGTTTTTGAAAACAGAAAATAAAGGGAAAAAATAGTTACCTTTAAGTTTACATCTTGTGAACAGTGAAGTTGCATATATGCAACCTTAGAGCATTAGCATTTGGGAGGGGGGGGGGGGGTAAACACCCCCCAGTTGCTATTTTACAACTCAAGACATCCAAAATCCACTCTATCTAGGTTTGTAAACATAAAAAAATTTGCAACTTATGAATAGTAAGGTTGCATATATACAACCTACTACTGTTCATAGGTTGTGTCGCGCGCCTTTTTGTTAAATTGGGTTGGGCTGCCTCCTACAGTATTAGGCCCAAGTGTTCTGAGTAAGGAGTTTAGACCGGTCCAACTGCAACTCAATTTGGTCTTGCTTCTACGCAAATTATGCCTCGTTTGCCAAGAGCATGCTTGCGACAGGCAGAGCTGTTTTAGATGAGTCGTGGCAGGCAGATATGATAATAGTAAGACAAAAGAAAATACTTTGACTCCTTAATTAAAGTGAATAGATAATCCCAAATCAAGAAAAATAATCACAGTTTAACAAGATTTTATTTTTATAAAGCAAGGAGATTAAATGAGTAGTATATGGGTTAATCAAAAGAAGAAAGAAATCAGATTAAATCTAGTAAACAGAGAGGGAAGAACGCTTCTTCTCAACGCAATTAATCTCCTAATGAAATCCTGTCGTGGAAATTAATCACTTTGAGGGAAACAGACCTGAATGGTTGGTGCCTAAAGGAACCCTTTTACTTTCGACAAAGAGCAAGATTTTGAGAGGGAGAAAAGGAATCAACCTATTGGTGCATGCTTGCCAATCTAACTCTCTAATTATTTCTTCCTTTTTTAACTTTCCTCTTATCTTTTCTTTCTTTCCTTTACACTTGTTTTTTTCTATTTCCTGGTATTCCTTAGAAGTTCTTGTTACCGTGATTCTGGTCCCTTTCTGGGCATAGCAAGGGTCTCCCTTTATAGTGCCTGCCATGGTCGGATTTTACTATTTTAGCCCTTAACTACCTTTGTCTAGTTTGGATGTACTTGCCGACTACCACTGGTCCGTCTGTGTGCCACTCCCTATCTCCAGACAAAGGAAAACTATTTTATTTATTAGTCTGCCGTGGCACCCTTTCTTGCCACGGTGTGGGTGCTCTCTCTCTATCCCTCATGGCATGCACCTAGTGGTTCCAACTCAATTTTGTTTCTTTTGAGTGGTATGTCATCCCAACAAGACGTATCCCCCAAAAGAGCTTGAGTAGGAACCTCAGAATAGTTTTTCCCCTCTCCCCACCGCCAAACCATGCCCTCTTACCTCTGACCTATGACCTTACCATGTCTCATATTGGCTGGATACAGGCTGGTGATATTTGGGCCTTATGCATGCCTCCCTTTCATGTATGTCCAAAATCTGTCTACTGCTTATACGTTCGCCGCGGTCTGGAGGCTTGCCTGCACATTCTGCCGTTCGTCCTTGACCTTTTATGTGAACTGCTTTCTAATTTCCCACTCCCCTTAGGAACTGGGCTTTGTTTGATGTTGGGCTTTGCCTTCTTTCAGTCTACTCCTTTGACTGCTATCATTTTCTACCATATCACTCTGTCATTCCTGCTGTAACATTTATTTGATCCAATCCTGCTGGACCTCTTCAGGCCTGCCGTTTATTCTTTCCTCAATGACTCAGTATGGCCATTGGTTTTTCATCATAGTACTTGCGGGCTTCTGTGTCCCATTTGTTTTCTCTTGGGCATCCTTGGCCTATTCGCTTTTCTTGGGCTTCCTTGGCCCTTTTCCTAACTCTATATTCCCATGGGCTTTTATTAACTTCATTGGGCTTCTCCGGCCCAATTACCTTGTCCTCATCCTTGGGGTTCATAGGCTTGCCATCAACCCCTTACTTTCTTTGCTTGCATTACTTTGAGCTTGCCGTGGCCCATTTTCACTTTTTTACATCATATACTGCCCATGGGTTTGCTATTTCTCTCTTTCATGGCTCCTTTGAGTCCGTTTGCTTCCTCAAGGCCCATTTGTTTATTTTATGGACCTATGACCCATTATTCCTGCCACTTGAGCTTAATGATTTTTCTATCTATTTACCAACTCCTTTTATGCCCGTGTCGTTGGGCTCCTATCTCTTTTGACTTCCAAAATGACCATCAACATTTAGCCCCCTGAACATATGAAGCATTCCTGCGGTTTATATGTGAATAAAAGACTTTCCTTCCCTTTCTACCTCTCTTCCTTCTTTTTTTTTGCAGGCTTTTTAACAGTGGACCCCTCCTCATACATACATACATATATATATATATATATACATATATATATATATTTTTTTTCTTTTTCTTTTCTCGCTATGAACAGTGTTGTCTCTTCGAATTTCCCAGATTAGCAGTTATTCTGAAACACAGCCGCTCTTTCATTAATTTCATCCCCTTTCTAATGGCTGACCCATTGCCTCCTTTTGTGCTGGCATTAATGACCCCGGTATTTAAGAGAGATTCCCTTCGTACTTCAAACACAAACTCCTTCTTTTCCAAAACACTTTCTCCATTCCCCTTTCTTCACTGCTTCCTCTTCCACAAACACTTCCTCAAACACTCCCACCCATTTACTTTGATCAGATCTCTGTACCATGACGTCAGTGAAAAGTCAAGGCTCTTCTCGCCGTAAAGGAAAAAAGGCCACTCTGATCCTCCCGCCGCACAGGAAATAGGCGAGGAGGTTGTGTATTATGAGTCGGACCATTCCGATGAGGAAGAAACACAGCGTGCTTCGAACAGTGAGTGCGCCCCTCTCATCGATCCCTGGTACGATGTCCACCCCCATTTCCCAAAGATTCCTGGCAATTATGCGTTGCCGCCATAGGGCTGTGTGTGGCTTGCTCTTTGCAGGCAAAACACGGAGGTTTCTTGGGCCCCATTGGCCTCCTCAATCCCCGATCTTGTCATTTGCCAAGGCATCTCACTCCTTGTGCCTATTCATTTTGAATTTGGGTTGGGTACTGCCTTGGGTTGGAGGGAATAGGTAGATAATGAGTTATCTGACACGGGTTTCATGGGGTTGTTACAGCAGGCCGGTGTTTTAAAGGCCATCGTTTCATCCCGCTGCTTATCCAACTTCCGAGAACTCTTCAACCTTCGTCACTTGGTCCGCCGGTGGTGTACCATCACCTATACCTTCTTCTTCTCCTGCGGCGAACTCACCGTGACCCTGGAAGACATGGCTAACCAATTACTCTTACCCATCCTTAGCGACGTTGATCCTGCAACTTTAGAACTTTCTCTGAAGGAATAGGCCGTGGAGGTCGAGTTAAAGAAGAGAATGAGCGGGAATGCCAAGTTGTCATATTGGGTTAGTTCTTCATCTAAATTCTCCATGACCGCCCATCGTGCGGCTTTTATTACATTTTGGCTTTGTAAATTTGTTTTTGGCTCCCACCCCTATTATGCTGTGAAGCCTTTATTTTTCTGTTTAGCTATCAAGATATCTGCTACGGTAAGTCTGCCGTTGGCTCCTATATTCTTGGGGCATTTGTATGTCCAATTAGATATCTTGCGGAGTGATGAGAGTCAGGCAGGCTCTTGTCACATAGTCACCTCTTCCATTCATAGTACTATCTTACAGCACCTATTGTACGAGCGTTGTGCTAAGCATTTGTCAAAGTGTAGGCCCATTCATTTTGCTAAAGAAAGGTATCAGTCATGTCCACAAGCCATTATTAATTTTTGTGGCAGATTTGAGCCTGACTTCCCATTGGCTTTTCGTTGGGTCAGTCTAAAGCCAATTGACCATTTTGCCGTTGAATCCTTTGATAAAGGCATTGAATTTTCTTGGAAAGCTTACAGAAATTTGGGTACGGGTTATACATGTGTATATTCTGCTATGGGTTTGTTTGTTGATACTGCCAGGACTACCACCCCTTTGACTGGTTTTGATGAGACATGGATCACTTATTTGGCGGCCACCAATGCTGGGTGGTTGCCTTCCTTGGCCTACGAAGGCATCAAGTTTGTTCATTATCCTACCAACCGAGTGAGAAGACAGTTTGGATTAGATTAGGACATTCGTGATGACCTTTCTTTTCTTATGGAGTCCCCTACTTCCGTCTGACCCTGCCTACGGCATACTGCCTTTGAATTCTGGAGCTAGCTCTTCACTTCAGTTACCGTTCCAGGCTCATTGAGGGAGGATCTTTGTACTCCTGCCATGCATGGATATTGACAGGCAGTGATGACTTAGTTTGAGCAAGAGTTAGTGGGTAGTCGTGGTTTCTCCCTTATTCCTCTTGATGGGCTCAATGCAATTATTTCGGCTAATCCTCGATTGCTCTTGCCCTTCAAGTCCGTGTCAGCATATGCTAGGAAACAGAGTCGGTCTGCCATCCTTGAGTGGGATGAGGAAAAGAGAGGATGGAATTGGCACACCGGTGATTATCCTCCAGGTTGGGAGAAAAAAGTTAAAAGTGACGAACATTCCTACGCCGGTCAAGAAGAGTCCTGCCAAGTTTAAGTCTGCAAGCAAGCCCAAACTTGCTACCCCATAGCCACCTACAGATGCTCCCCTTTTTAGCAGGACATGAGGCAGTAAGAGAAAGACAACCCCTCACCCTGCGTTTGCTACTGAGCAGACAGTACGTCATCTCTAATTCTGTTTTGTCCTTTACATATATATATATATATTT
>NW_027070292.1:156137-183637 GCF_002906115.3 Quercus suber
CAAAAAAAAAAAAAAAAAAAAAAACCATTACGTTATTTTCTCCTAAAGCTTCATTATTTCAACAAAACACAAACCATAACCATGAAACCAAACAGACCTACGACTTCGGAAGGTGGGCCCTCGTCGCGAAAGCCACCGCCTCCACCACGACCACCAAAACGGCCACCTCTAAAACCGCCGCCGCGACCTCCGTCTCGGCCACCTCTAAAACCACCGCCACCGCGCCCACGGCCCCCGCCTCTCGGTGGTCTCATGGTTCAGTGATTAAGCAGAGAGAGTGAGTAGTGAGTGTGGCTTCTGAGTTATATACGATAGAGGGAGAGGCGCAGTCTCGCGAATGGGGACTTTGGAGTATATGGAGAGAATGAGGGGGTTAAATGTACTATTTGAAATGACTCAACTAACCCCCACCTCCCAAATGAAACCCATCACCAACAATTACTCCTCATTTGACACGGTCCGTACCAAAATTTTTATGAGCTGAGCATTGGGCGTAAAAATTCTCCCGTTGCTATTTTACCTCTTAAATCCTTAAAATTATGTTCCATCCGAGCTTGTAAATCCAAAATTTTTTCCATCCTACCTACAATATCATTAGGAAAAAAAAAAAAAAAAAAAAAAATTGTATCATCAAACACTATTTTATCTATTTTACCAATTCATTTTAAAACTCACCCTACATCTCATTTCTTTTATTTTTTCAATCCAACTAAAATAATATAAACTACCTAATAAAATAATAAAAAAGTATTTTCTCTATTTCTTTCCTCCCTACTCTTTTTCTCTTCACACAAAAAATATTAAAATTTTTTCTACCCAACATTTTTTTTTTTTTTTTTTTTTTTTTGTGCGTGTGCAGAGGTCTCGTCATTTGTTCATGCATGTGAGGGCGATGCAGTGACAAAGCTCACAAATGAGAAGATACCCTTTTTCAATGCTCCAATATATCTGCACAACAAGACCCAGATTGGCAAAGTTGATGAAATCTTTGGCCCCATCAATGAATCTGTCAGTTCTGTTCTTCTTCTCTTCATTTGGGGAAGTTGCTTTTTTTGTGTTTGTTTTTGACATGTGGTATGGTTTTGACAGTTATTTTCAATTAAGATGATGGAAGGCATTGTGGCAACTTCATATGCTGCTGGGGATAAATTCTACATTGACCCTGCTAAGCTTTTGCCTCTTTCAAGATTTCTCACACAGCCTAAGTATGTTCTTATACTTGCCCACTTTCTTTTATGAAAATTGCATATATTGGTTGTGAGACTGACAGCGGATGACAATTGTGTTTTTCATAGCTTGGATTTGTTGGTTATTAAAAAAAAAAAAACTTTTGTGTAAGAAATGTACTACTTTTTTTTTCTTAGAGATATGAAGTAAGTCTTACATAAGAATGTCCACAAGCCTATTGTCCAATTCAGAATATCATTGATAGTGTGTGTGTGTGTACTGAAGAAACTTAGTATATGATCCCACTAGAAGTGCAAAAATGAAAGATTGACCTCACATTAAAAAGTATAAACACTCAAAGTGAGCGTTTTTTGTTTTATGTTTTTTAAAATCTTGTTATTTTAGGGGGTGGGGGTTGGGTGGCCATGAAGGCATTGCAATTTGAAACCAGGCTTTGTACTGAGCATATGTAAGAAAGGGATGAGTCTATTTTGATTTTTTACATATGGCACCTTAGAAGGAAGATGCTAGGGCCTGGGCTTTAATGTAAGCTTGTAGGAAGACACTGGTCAATGTTCAGAGGGTTATGTCTGGTCAGTTGATTTGATGCAATGCTATATTAGATTTTCCCATTAAAGCAAAACTAGCCTAAGTGCTACAGTTTCATTAAATGAGTCTATCATTTATACGCTAGTATCATTTTATACACTTTTTGAGTTTCAAGCAATAGATATGCCTCTTGAGTTGCTCTTTTAAAAGCTTGACTACTACTTCTTGTTTTGCCAGTGATGGTGGTTTGTTTGGCATGTAAATGCTTACACAATGAGCTCGTTATATCTTGGGATTTGCCAGCAAAGGGACTCATTTTTGCATCTAATTTTGAAAGATTAAATAAGTGATAGGATTTTTCTGGTTATTATGTATGCTTTATATAATTGTTTGTTCCATGACACCTTTAAGACATCCTACTATCCGTACCATGGGCTTCACACCTTCATACCATTTACTTTTTAGATATATGCTATTGTACTGGATGCTTGTTATACACTTGTTGAAACTGGGTCCACCTATCTACTGCATTTTCCATGAAAGTTATTGATGGTATCTAACATGTCATAAAGAGGAACTTCCAATGATTTTAAAATAATATTGGGCTTGGAAGCTGCCAATGAGCTCTAGCTAAAATGTCACCTCCTTCCCTTGTAAGATTAGGCTAGAGAGTGAAGTCATGGGTTCGACATGTAACCTACCAATAAACAAACAACATTTGGCTTGGAAGTTGGGATAGACATGATTGACAATATTAAATCATTTCTTAGATAGTTAACCTACAACTTCTCGTGATTTTAGCATGTATTAATGACATTATTTTGTTTATCCTCCACCTCAACCTCAGTCTCCTCTCTCTCTCCATTTAGCTTAGCATAGCAGATGAGGGTTTAGTGTTAAATGCTTACTATCCTATTTTTTAACCTTTGAAATATCCATCAATTGTAGCAATACTCTTTACACTAAAAATATTTAGGAAGAAAAAATATACAGATGTTTGCTGGGCCACTATGGTGTTGATAATGCATTAGTGTGTATTTCAATTGTTGTCTGATGTGTCACTAGTGTTGGAACTGTACCTTTGTCCAATTGGGGATATGTGTATGGCACAAGCATTTTGTATGCTTTTGTTGGTTAGGATACTGACACAGGACAACCAGAATAAAGTTGAAACAACAATAAAATAAAGAAATATGACCTAGGAGTTAGCACCTAGGCCTTGCTTGGAGTCAGCAGCAAGCGGGGAAACAACTAGGAGTTAGCACCTAGGGTAGACCTGGAGTCAGCACTAGACCAAAGAAAGACCAAACAGCCATTGCTTTCATTCATCAAAATATCAACTATCTCTCAAGGAGTACAATAGGTTGCTTATAAAGGATTGTTAAACCCTAATTCTAATTGGCTAGGAAACCCTAATTACCTTATTACAAAAATAACTTTGCTTCTAAATTAAAATACTAATAGCTCAATAAATTAATAGGACCTAAAACATAAAAATACAATTGGCTTACAAACATAAATAATACTAAATAATAATCTTCTTGTGTCTCTAGCATTATTCTCCTCTGGTTGGAGAAAACTCGACCTCGAGTTCTAAATTGTTGAAGGATTAGGATATTGACAAGTAACACTTGCTTCAAGTCTGGAATCACCTAAGGGAGCATAGAGAAAAGAAAATTCTTGACATTCACCATGTCAAACCCTTCTGAAACAACAAAATCAATGTGTGGAATCAACTGAATCTTATCTTGAACCATTGGAAGTACTATGTTATCCACTTTCTCCACTTTAGCAAACTGTTTGTCTTCATGCATCATGGAAGGCTAATCAAAAGCAGATTCATTAGCTTCCAATATCACATCTTGTGCACCCTCTAACATAATACTCTCCCTAGAAACCATCTCTTCACCTTGCTGCTCTTCAATAGATTCATTTCCTTGCACGCATGTTAAAGCAACACTTGTCGAGGCATGTACGTCTATGTCAACATTAGGCTTTGGTGTTGCTTGAGGATTCTCCACGACCAAGATATCATCATCAATGTTGTCTTCTATGGGGGCAGCAATAAGTTCATTGTGATCAATTATCCTTGGTTTACCAATTGAATCGGTTTGAGTCTTCATTTGCTTCATCTGAGCAATCCTGTCTTGAACATCTTTCATGAGCTTTACAGATAATTCATTTAATTCCTTGGTAGATAATTCCTTGATAGATTGTTCAAAAGTGCGTTGAGGACATAAAATGGGATGAGGATTCATCGTATTTGCTTCAACTTGAAAAGTACCACACTGTGATTGGGGTAGATACTTAACTCGAAAGTATGGTGACAAATACTCATCACAAAGCTTTTCTTTCATATCTTCCTACACACTAATGGCTGGTTCATAATTTAGATAGCGGAAATATTCAAGATTCCTCTAAAACGTTTGTGCTCCACCACTTAACTTCAACTTTGCATACCTAACCTTTTTGTTATTTGCAAAATTTGTTTGCTCAAAGAATTGCTCCATCCCATTCATCCAGTTGACAAAATCCCGTGGATTAGTTTTACAACCATCAAAATAAGGTGCTTCGGATATTACCATAATTCTCTAAAATAGTGCTTCAACATATAGTTGGAAGTTGGAACAAGAACTTGGGTTGTTGTGATGTTCTCTGGACAGATTGTTGGATAGGCTTCTAAGACTATTCTCTCAAATAGTTGCTGGGACTGGGCTGGGTCATCCTTTTTTTTTTTTTTTTTGGGAAAGAAAATTGGTGTTGTAAAATGTGGGCTTTGGGCTTGTTAACAAATGGGTCGGGCAAGGGATTGAGTGACTGTGTACAAGGAATTTGTTGTTTTGACTGGGTAGTTTAATGGGTTTCGATTTGGAAATGGTTTGGGCTATAAAAAGTGGGTCGGGCTAGCTTGATGTTTTGAAAAAAAAAAAAAAAAAAAAAAACTAAGAATGGGTTTAGACAAGGCTAGTGGGTTACCTCATGAGATCGGATCGATGGAGACTGATGAGATTACGGTGGCGTGACAATTGGCAAAATTGAAATCATGGCGGCATGGAACAGAGGTGATGGTGAGGACTAGTTGAGGCGGCGACTCACAGAGGTGGTGGTGGTGGCGGAATGCGTAGCAACTATCGTGAAAGGATTCAACCAAATCTGAACGTGGTGGCTTGTTGGTGGTAGTGTGGCACGATTGCAGCACTCTTATTTCTCTCTTCTTTGTCTGTGGTTGCAAGGCATTTGGAGACTTAATTGTGGGTTTTTGGATTGGAGTCTTTGGTTGGCTTGAATATTTGGTCTTCTAATGGATAGCACAACTATAGGACAGCCTTTTGGTACTAAGAGGGCGTTTGGATTGTGCGTTTGCGCGTCCACATTTCCTCTAGTTTGCGTTTTGCCTTTTATTTTTTGGTTTAGCCACAACATTTGACTAGCAGTGAACACAGCAACTTTTTCATTAAAAATGGGTCTTACAGCACTATTCACACATTTAAAAATTATTTTGCTACAGTGTTTTTAGTTTTCAGTTTTCAGCTATATTCAAACGGACCCTAAGTAAGGAGATGACAAAGATAACTTTCTAGTGGTGGAAAACACGACAGTGATGTTTTTTTTTTTTGGTGATTTTTCTGGTTCTAGATTGACTGCGTGGATGCTTCAAATAGATCAGTGTTTGCTTTGATACCAAAACTGACGCAGGACAACCAAAACAAAATTGAAACAACAATAAAATAAAGGGATATGACCTAAGAGTCAGCACCTAGGCCTTGCTTGAAGTCAGCACCAAGCGGAGAAACCACTAGGAGTCAACACCTAGGGTAGACCTAGAGTCAGCACTAGACCAAAGAAATACCAAACGGCCATTATTTTCATTCATCAAAATATCAACTAACTCCTTAAGGGGTACAATAGGTTTTTTATAAAAGATTGCTAAACTCTAGTTTTAATTGGCTAAGAACCCCTAATTGCATTATTACAAAAATAACCTTGCTTCTAAATTAAAATACTAATAGCCCAATAAAGTAATAGGACCTAAAACATAAAAATACGATTGACTTGCAAATATAAATAATACTAAATAATAATCTTCTTGCGTCTCCCGCATCAGATACACTATTTCCAGTTATACACTTTCACCCACAATGAGCCCTTGGCTGCTATTCTTGCAATTTTCACTCCAAACTATATTTTCACTCATTTTTCTCCAATTTTTACTGTTGAAGATTTTGATTGCTTGCAGCTGTTGATTATATAGCACAGTTATTCATTCTTGATTTGCTGCAACAAGTGCTTGTATTCAGTCCTGCAACTTGATTCTTAATATTATCTTTATTAAGATGTCAATTGATTATCACATCACATATGAATTGCTCACCACTTTGAATGCCTCCCCAACGACTGGATGAATGGAGAGTTATATTAAATCGCTTGAATGTACACTCATGCTTTTGAACACAATTGGTGATATCTGTTTTGAGTTGTTGCATGGTTCACGTGAGATTTTGTTAATTTTGTGCATGTTGTTGAGATCTGACAATAGTGGCTTCATGTTTTAGGGGACAGGCACAAGCTGGTGGTAGAGGAGGTGGTGGTCGTGGAGGCAGAGGTGGTGGTAGAGGAGGTGGTGGTCGTGGAGGAGGAGGTTTCCGTGGAAGGGGTGGTCCAAGGGGTGGCAGAGGTCCTCCTAGAGGTGGTAGCCGTGCTGGTGGCTTCAGGGGCAGAGGAAGATTTTAGAACACCAATGTGTAATATTCCTAGTGCTCTTCTCGTCTGCGTTGTCATTTTAAGAAGCATTGGGCCAAAAAGAATCAAAATTTGAAATGCTGATTTTAGCATTGGCTTTTGGATGTTATTGGAATATTTGTAATCCTTTTTCTAATTGCAATTGGTACCTAGAAGCAATTTAGTTCAAGAATATTATAATTGTCATTTAGTCAATGTTCCTTGGATTTGATTAGTGGTCCAGTTTTGGCATGCATTTGTTGCAATCCATTATGTTCAGAATATCTTCATTGTGTGGCATAAGATTAAACTCTCTTCTATATCCGTGCTCCTTGGTAATTATAATATGCATTCATTTAGTGATGAGCCACCCTTTTTTTTTAGAGAGAAACCTATGTATATTTTGAGTGCGTCTTAATTGGACTTAATGGTTTTCTTTGGACTTTCTCTCTACCAATACTCTTGTTTTTTTCCTCCAAAAATAAAAAACCTTTTGGTTCACTACATTCTTTTCTATTGTTCTAGTATTAACGGAGAAGCTGTTTAGAATTATTGGGAATAGCCATTAGAAAAATTGTAAGTCATTGTGCCTGGTATTGCCTCAAATTTGGAATTTATTGCTATAAAATGAGAGAGTTGCTGTTACTCTGACCAGTCCGTCAGCCTTAAGCTGACAGTAAAATGAAGAACGAAAAACTTATACTAGTAAAAAAAAAAAAAAAAACTCTTAACTCTGTAGTGTTATTGAATGCATGTAAACAACAAAGCCCTTTGTAAAATCACACGCTCAAGAGGAATACCGAAAGGCTCTCAACAGGAGTATGGTTGAGAATCATTGGAGCCTTTATTTGAAAAGTAAACCAATTAACTCAGGCTTCCCAACCCCTAAGAACTGTAGCCCTTGCAACCCGATTAACTCCAAGGGTAAAGGCTCCCATACGAAGATCACAGTTGTGGGTCTTGCACATCTCCTTCACATCTCTGAAACCTCTAGTCATGTAAGTTTTCAGCTCATTGTTCACTTTCTCCTCGTCCCACATGAATCCTTGGATGTTCTGCAATTATTAAATCCACCCAGTAAATATAACTACAATAACCAACCCAACATCTTTGTCAATGGCAGTTTTATGTTTGACTAAAATAAAGGAGAAAAATGTGTTTTTGTTAATTCATGGTTGTAGAGTAAACTCCACAAATTGCTGCATCTGTATGCTCTTTTCTTTAAGAATGAACATGCAAATAATGAAAAAAATTCTGTATACTAAATAATAGTAGGAAACTGCCCAGGACTAATAAAGTGTAAAACAGGAAAATAAAAGTACTACCTGAACCCACTCAAAGTAACTAACAGTAACACCTCCTGAGTTTGCATATATGTCTGGAAGGATAACAACGCCTTTCTTTGACAATATCTGCAAGGCATTGCTATGAATTACAAGGTTTTCCTTTTCATTGTTGTTCTTGTAGTTTTTTAAATTTCATATACCGCACTGACCTCATCAGCCTCTGGGTCAGTTGGATGGTTAGCTGCTTCAATAATAAATTTGGCTTTAATTTCATTTGCATTGTCCCTTCAATCATTTACCAAAAGTTAGGCAATGATCATCATTAATATCCAACCAAAAAAGCTAATAGCAATTATGAAAGGCAAATAATGAGTGAAGGTTGAACTTTCTGCATCCTGGATGAAAAGTCATTAAGCCAAAGTAGATATGGAAATTATAAGGATGCTGATAATTTTGGGTAGATATATGTTGAGGGAAATCTTTTTCTCTTCTCCAATTTAAACAATGTTACACTTTAGTTCAAAATCAATTAGAAACAAGATCTTCTGTGAAACATAGATATGGGTAGGAAAATAACCTGTTGATAACACCTCCAAGAGCAGCTGGAATGAGAATGTCACAATCTTCAATCAATATTGTATTGGGATCAATTGGATCAGCACCCTTGAAACCTTTGACTCCTCGGTTTTTTTTGGCATGGTTGAGTAGGCTTGGGATATCAAGTCCTTTGCTGTTCTTTATGGCTCCAGTGATGTCACTTACAGCAACAATTTTCCCACCATTCTCACTAATCAGTTGGGCAGCCCAAGATCCCACATTTCCAAAACCCTAAAAGGAAATATATGATGATGGCTTAGATGACAACAAAAAATTGTGAAAGAATTGATAAATTTTTTTTTATCACATCAAGCTTCCCTCCCTTTACCATATGCCCCACCTTCCACGGTCCACCTTCCACGGTTTATTTTATTTATGATACATTCTCTTGTAATATGAACAACCTAGATGGTACTTGGTATTTATTTTTATCTTTTATTCTTAAGCTATACACAAGACCTCATCTTCCACCTAGAACTTACAAGGAGGAGGAGGTGCCAGTTGAGTTTTTGCAGCACTTTGTTATTTATTACTTATTACTATAAAAGGTTATTAAAACTTGATTATTGTTGTTGTTGTGAACCTTGTTCATGAATTACGACAATTCACAACAGAAGTTCAATTTTAAATGTGAGCATCACTCCACAGCATAAATGATAAAGGATAGTAGAATGGAATGGAAGCTGCACCTGTATGACAAACCGTTGTCCAGAGATGCTCTTCCCATGCTCATTTAGAAGTGCCTCTGTTGCAAAGAGCACCCCTCGTCCAGTAGCTGCATCTCTGCCTAGAGATCCACCAAGGTCCTAATTTAGACCAAAAGGGTAATATAAAAAAAAAGGCCTTAGGACATTTAAATCATGTACTGAACCTAAAGTCTATAGAAACAGAATAAATCACAGTGATTTCACATAATTATCCTTGGACTTGGGAGCTATTATGGTACATAAAATCATTTTTGTAGTGCATGTGTTATATAAAACCTCAGAAGGTAATATTTAAGAATGGATTGAAAAAACATAACCAGAAAAACTCCAAAATCTCCCCTTGAACAGAAGAAACTTGTGTTCATGTCATCAGGCAAGTTAGGAGTTTATAAGAATATAGCCACAATTGGATGTAGAGTTGGATTTCTCTCTCTCTCTCTCTCTCTCTCTCTCTATATATATATATATACACTTACAGTAGGTTTTCCTGTCACTACTGCTGGTGAGTAGCCATGAAATTTTGAGTACTCATCTAGTATCCATGCCATAGTCTGTTTAACCCCAAAACAGATGGAAGTGCCAAAATCAGTCAAAATTCATTACAATGTCAAGCCTAACGCACAATTATCCCACTTGTTAAAAATAAAAAGAACAGATTTAATGAATTTTTGCATGACCTGTGGACCTGTTCCCATATCAGGTGCTGGAACATCCGTGTGAATTCCAATAAGATCATGTATCTTTTGGGTGAAAACTCTAGTAAGTCTTTCTAGCTCAGAGACGCTTAATTCCCCTGGATCACATCCTATTCCCCCTTTTGCCCCGCCATATGGGATGTTAGCTACTGCTGTCTTCCAAGTCATCAATTGTGCTAAAGCATTTACTTCATCATGGTCAACCTGTATCATCCATAGAATTATTCAAATTGAAATCCAACATAGGAAAATAAGTAGCAAGAAGTATCGTCAACTCCCGGTCAGAAGTGGACTGAAATTTGACTTTAACAATTGATTTAAGTTCTCTGTGGATTTTTTTGACATTTCTACTTAATGCTACATATTGGAAAAACTTACAGTATATTGGAAAAACTTAAAATGAGGAAAAGAAACGAGAAGTTGTTGTCACCTTATTGAATATTTATATTTTGATTCCTTAATTACTAATCATGATAAGAATACATAAAAACTGTTTTTTGTTTAATCAAAATAATGACATTCCTATGAAAAGAAACTCCTTACAATTCTAGTTTCAAAAGATTTCAAACATCAGAATGTAAATAACCTCTGGGTGGTATCTGATGCCACCCTTCATGGGGCCTCTAGCATTATCATGCTGAACCCTGAACCCAACAAAAGATGCCAGAGTGCCATCGTCTTTGGGTATGGTACACTCAACCTGCAATTTTTGCTCAAAAGCAGTGAAAAGAATCAGAGTCAAACAAACTAAATCAAATGTTATACATGTGGGAAAACTGAGCAAGTGATTAACATTTAATCTAATCAAATCAGCCTCATGGTCATCCAAACATGACAAAAGGATATATAACAAACTCCCACCAGTCAAAGAGGAATCTAAATAAATGATTTATCAAATTATGAACACTTTCCCTGCATGATTAGTGTAGCAGTACTTAAAGATAAGAACAGTATGTATGCGGACTTGATTAGTTTATTTATGATTGTATGGTCTATCCGTTGGCTTCCTGAACTAAGAAACAACAATTAAATAATAAGGCTATAGAGTCTTGGAAATTTAAGCATTTAATGCTTCCTAGCTTCTAAAATCAGCATGAAGGATGCAGCTGAAATAACTAACCGAACGTTTTTAAATCCTATCCCCACTTGACATATGTACTTAATTGAGAAAAAAAAAACAGAAAGTTTGAATTCTAAGTGAAAGAAAAGAAGTGAATACTGGAGTTAATCTTGACATCTAATTAAAAAAGATATGAAGTGGTTGAATGAGCAAACCATCTGGGTTGTTGACACTAAAATCACACTATAAATGAAAATGAAAATTTTCTTGAATACTCTTGATCCTTTTCGTATGTTTTCTAACTACATAGCAACTGCATTTTGAAAAATATGTTACATCAGAGGAAAACTGTATTGGGAGAATATATAGAGAGCTTCAATCACCTTGATTTCTCTAAAAGGAATTAGTAAGCTTGTTTCAAGCTTGGAGTCCAAACCCAAAAGCCGAGCTGCCAGCTTAAAGTTTCTGTTGGTTGCAACTAATGCATTCATGGTTTTCTGAAAACTGTCTGTAGAGCTAAACACAGAAGACAGGTCTCTGTCTTGAAAATGCAAATAAGGAAGATAGATCAATTTATATATCACTTACTCCAAGTCAATATAAGACAATAATTAATTAATAATATCTTAATAATATATCACTTATCATTAATGTGGAACATACTGCAGAATAAAATAAGAGAAACAATGAAAACATAATTCTCTAAGGAAACGTATGAGACGTGCGGTTGCCTCCTACAGTGTCTAAGCAAAAGTTACTAGACAACATTGGCAATAGTTTGCATTTACAAGACACAATTTTGGTGAGCAGAACATTTTTAGTGGCAACGTCAAACTATATTGTTCCCATAAGAATTATAAAAGACCACTGTTTGACGAAGATATTTGTTTGTTTGTTTGTTTTTTTCTTGGTTTGTTTGAAGTTCACTTTTTATTTCTCTGAACAGATACCAAAGACATTTTATCAAAGTATCCTACAATCCTAGTGGAAAAGAAGCAAAGCTAAAAAGCCTCAAATGTCTTGTCATCCAAAATTGATATAATTGTAAAACTATTGTAGCCATATATTTAATCTAAAAAGTAATATTCGGGTTCTGTATATTTCCTTAACGACATCATAGGTTCTGTATCTTTCCTTAAGGACAATCATATAAATAGTGACAGACCATTCTAATCAATTATCTACTACAAGAATTATATTTTAATAACCGTTAGAAAATTAAACAGATAAGGGAATTCCAATGAAGGGAGAGGGAACAAAAAGATGTAATGTCAAAAGGAAGATCTAAGAAGACACTGTTTGAAGAGGACTAGGAAATTGACCATAGGATTTCACATAGATCAATTTGTTCCCTGCAGATAAGTACCACATGCAATGTTTCTAGAATCTTAATAACAATATTAAATGCATGTAGCGGATAATATGGAACTATAGTATATATTTTAATCAATCTAACCCAATGTTAGTGATTAAGTTTATGAAGTTATGCGAAAGATCACAAAGCAGAAGAATTACTTGTATTATTCAATACATTTGTGCTAAATAAAAAACGTTTTGCTGACTCGATTTCTATCTTGCAAATGGATATATACATATGTGGCACAAGGGAAACGTGAGAATTTCGATTTTCAAGTCTTCATCTCAAGGAATGTGATCTTACTTCCAGGTCAGGTATGATCAATATGTATGTAATTGCAGTCTTTTTTCTAGATTTCCAACTAGTGGCGTAATATAATTTGATATACTGGAAACCTGATCTGTACTTTTTTTTTCTTTTTCTTTTTTCTTTCTTTCTTTCTTCCTTTTTTGCTATCTACAAGCATTTGAAAGAAAATAAAATGGACTTTTCTAACCACTATACTTAGAATAGATTGGATGAAAATAATACATATTACTAACTTTAATTAATATGTTAAGGATCTATAGCTAATTCCAAAAATCTTGATCTCAAAACTTTGTTGTTGTTGTCGTAACTTGACTATTGTAGGTTATAAAAATAAAGGGACATTCAAACTTAAGCTATATATATATATATATATATACATACACACTATATTACGTTCGTTAATTTCCTAAAGGGGGTGATTTCCCTTTTACAATGGAATCGAAGAGAAAGAAAAATAATAAAGAAGACAAGGATGACCAAAGTTTTTTTTTTTTTTTTTTTTGAGAAAAAAGGATGACCAAAGATTAAGTAGTCATTTATTCCAGTAATTTTTTAAATCATGAGTTGGTAATTTGCTTTTTGCAAAAGGATCTGTCCCACTTAAAAATATATAAATATTTATTATTTACCATAATTAAATTAAAAGGTATACTTTACCTAGGAAAGGAGGTGGCATGTATGAAACGTATATATGTACAGGCTACCAGATGCAAATTTTAAAAATTTAACAAAAAACAAGAAGGGGAAAAGGGAACGTATTAAGAAGATTTTACAATTAGTAGGCATACAATAAAATACTAGCAATAAAAATCTGATTTGTACATTCCAGCCATAAAATATACTAAAATTCAGAACAATAATTAAGAATTAGTTGTAAAAAAGTAATATTTTGCGCCAAGATTTTTTATTATTTTTTATCTCAACTGTTACTTCTTACTATTTTCAATAAAATCTTCAAGGTTCAAAACTCCCTCTCTCCTATTATAACAATTAAATTATAATGATCATAAAAAAAAATTAAAAAAATTATTTTAAAAAAAAAAAACCAAGAGAGGAAGAAGTAATCTTTCGTAAAACAAATTGGGGGAATACGTAATGAATTTACTAGAACTAAAATTCTAATAAATTATTTAGTAAAATACTATCTAGAACTGGAATTCCTAGGTTAACCAAGCTAAACCTTTGAACCACGTTAGTTTTGGGCTTTGACTCTAATAAGAGTGGCTTGGATTTCAAGGTTCTTATGGGCCGAGATATCAGGGAAGTTTACTCCAAGTCTAAATTCTCCGGACTTGGGTCAAATAGGGTTCACTAATGGCTTGTTTGGAAGTTTAGAGATGGAGGAGAGTAGAGGGGAGTAGAGGGGAGGGGAGTAGTGGGGAGGAGAGTAGAGGAAAATGATTCCCCTCCACCTTGTTTGGATGTTTTTAAAATTAGTAAGGGGGAAGAAATAAAGTAGTATTTCATTTAGTTTTTAATTTCATTAGTTTTTCATGTTATAATGCATGTAATTATATATATTCCAATTTCACAAAATAAGAGAGAGAGAGAGAGAGAGAGAGAGAGAGAGAGAGAGAGAGAGAGAGAGAGAGAGAGAGAGAATCAGTGTCATCAAGAAGAGTATGAAATTGGCTTGAGTTTTAGGTGCATATGATCTAAACCTCTTAATAATACTGTCAAAGCTTGATACAATGCTTCAGCGACATTTGGGGTTTCTAAAAGTTATATTTAGGGAAGACAGAGTTTTTGTATGTGTTATTTGTGTTTATTTATATATTTGGGAAGTGCTTAATCTTTGAAAGTGATTGAGGTACTCACAAGTATTTTTAACACACACACACGAGGAGAAGGGAGAAGGTTTTTTAAAGTAACTTACAGTGGTGTATATCCAAAAGGGCCTAGGTATTCACATGTATATAAAATTAAACTTAAGATATTAAATAATGTAATTTTATATTTCTCTATTCAATTGTTGTTATATTTAATCTCTTGACATGTATATTTAGTTTTGCAAATTAAAAATTATAAACCTTAAATCTTAAATGTTCAACTTTCAAAAGTTCATGTGTTTTCTTAAAAAAAATACTCCTAAAAAAAGAAAAAGAAATAATAAGAATTTTTATATTGAAAACGTCAAATGTAAGAACAAAATATATATATATATATATATCAATAGAAATGTAGTAGCATTTTTAGAGTCTAACTAATTATGGGTACTTATATATAGATATATTGTATTGCAATTTTTTTCATTATTTTTGTGACATATAATACATAATCGAAATTAATTTTTTAAACAATATAATATATATGAGTATTATAAAATAACTAATAATAAACACACTCGATGGCATCCACCGGTGGTTATAACTTATAATAAGTGTGACCATTAGGCTAAAGCACATGGCCTACCTTTTGAGTAAAGGCAAATGCTTACACGATTTCAGCCAGAAATTGTTCAATAATTGTGGTCAGGTCAGCAAAAGGAGAGTATGATCTAATTTTTAAAAAGTTGCTTGAAGAGCTTTCATCTTTACCGTAATCTTTTTGGCTGACAAAACCTTAGAAAAAGCAAAAAAGCAAAGATTTGAATAACCCAATGATATTTTTTTTTTGAGAAAGAATAACCCAATGATAACTAAAGGACAAAACTAGATTTATTAGATTTTTAGGTGCTGTACATTTAATTTCTCCAATAAAATTGGTCTGTTAAAAATAATACTATCAATGGTATTTAATAATATTACAATTTTATGACACAAAATTTATAAAGTAATCACAAATAAAAAAAAGGTTTTATTTTTATTATTATTTTTTTCATAAGTGTCGAAATTTAAAGTTTAAACTCTAAATATTTTCATTTAAAACATCAAAAAAAATATCGATTGACATCCCTTAAATTTTTTTTTTTTGTAAGAAATAATTATAACATTTTGCTAACTCCGTAGCTTGAACCATTTCCTCTTTAGACCCTCAAATACTTTGTACATAGGAAAGTGCCAATTCAATTACAAGGCTTTTGGTACATCCCTTTAAATTTGATTGTGAAACTTATATAACACCTCGTAATTGTAATTCTTAAATCTTCGTACTACCTAAATTTTGTTATAAATGAAACATATCTCTCTTTTGTTCCAACAAACATACACGGATACAGGTGAGCAGGCACAAACACGCAAGTAGGCATTCAAATTGAAGCCCTACAAATATGAAATACCCACCATAATATTAATAATAAGATTCAAATTTGAAAGCAACGACTTATTTTATTTTTGAGATCAAATCAACGACTAAAAGATAAGATTTTATGGCAGGTACTTATAATAATTAACACATTGGCCTTTCATCATCTTTTCCAAATGATGGTATAGTTTTTTATGGGAATCGCGTTGGATTGCACGTAGTTGTATACCCATTTGTGTTGCTAGTGGTTTCTGGTTTGCATTTCCACGTCTGATTATTCTCACTTCTCTCTCCCTTGACCGATTGAGAGTATGCAAGTGTGCCACAAGACGCATCAATAAATACACAAAACTCTCACTTTTTTATGGGGTCTGAGAGACATCATAGCAGTCAGTCTTATTTTCAATTTATTTTGATTTTTTAATTCAAACCAGTCCCGTTATTATTTTTGGTAAAAAACACTTACCATCGCACCAAAGAATGTGACAAATGACAATGCTAATTAATGGAAGATGAATTTGATGCTGTGTGATAAAGGGTATCATATTCTTTTGAGAAACACGACATGTTGGAGTGTGACGTTGATGTATTCCATCATCCACTGTTGCTCTTTATAATGTCTGCAAGATTCTGAATTTACATTTAACAGGGTTTTGGAGCTCTCTTGGATTCCTCAGGAATTCGATTCTGATTCCTCGTCTACTTCTTTACTCTTAATCGGTGCTATATTAACTTGTATCTTGTGCTTGCTTGCTTCAAGCCCCCCATCACATTCATCACTTGCTGCCAAATTTAGATTGAAGTTCTATCTAGGTACGAAACTTTTGTAACAATCCTCTCTCATGTCTTATTCTATATGATTTTTTTTTTTTTTTCAATCAAGTCTTGGTGATCATATTGTCTCTTTGTGTTTGTTTTTGTTAATGTATATAGGTCCATTTTTATTTAAAATTTTCATGTCTTTGAGCTTCATAAACACTTTTTAAAGCTTTTCCAGAGTGGCGCCCTTTGGTGACCTTTGTGGGCAGACTTCTGCTTGGCCCTTCTCAATTACCAAGGGCCAGAGTCCCAAAGATTTGTGACCTTTCGGGGACACTTTTGTTTCATCGATCCCTGACTTTACATCTAAGGAACATGTAATAATTTAGTTTTTTTGGATTCAAGCTTTTGGGTTTGAAATTAGCAACAACATTGTGCCCCACCCCCCCCCCAATTTTCTCTGTTGCAGTCTGACATTTCCAGTAGACTAGTTCCACCTCTAAATTCTTTTTTAAAGGATGAAAAATTAGAATTACTGCTCACGAATACTACATGATATTTAGTTTAGGTAATGAGTTTTTTTTTTTTTTTTTGAGAGAAAGGTGATGAGTAATTTAATATCGTTATTATTTAATTTCTTTCATATGATTTTAAACGCAATATCTACCCTAATTCTAACTAGGTATGTTTATAGATTAGGATTTGGGTCAGACTAGCGTTTATCTATAAATATTTCAAATGCATGTATGTTTTTTTTTTTTTTTTTTGAGAGAGTTTCAACTTATGGCGTTCGCTTCTGATAATTGCTCTTTATTATCAGACCAAGACACCAATCAGTCTTTGGTGTAGGCGGGGATTGAACCCCAAATCTCTTATACAATTATTAGAGATTTTACCAGTTGAGTTAACTGGAACCCACCAAATGCATGTATGTTAAACTTCCCTTTAAAAAAAAAAAAAAAANTGAGTAATTTAATATCGTTATTATTTAATTTCTTTCATATGATTTTAAACGCAATATCTACCCTAATTCTAACTAGGTATGTTTATAGATTAGGATTTGGGTCAGACTAGCGTTTATCTATAAATATTTCAAATGCATGTATGTTTTTTTTTTTTTTTTTTGAGAGAGTTTCAACTTATGGCGTTCGCTTCTGATAATTGCTCTTTATTATCAGACCAAGACACCAATCAGTCTTTGGTGTAGGCGGGGATTGAACCCCAAATCTCTTATACAATTATTAGAGATTTTACCAGTTGAGTTAACTGGAACCCACCAAATGCATGTATGTTGAACTTCCCTTTAAAAAAAAAAAAAAAATTTCCTCTTTTTTTTTTATCAGAAAAAGATTGTAACTCAAATGCCTAAAGCTTAAGGGGATATTGTTCTTTTCTTTTATGCTCAAATGAAAGGAGAGTATAAATATCAAAGAAAGGTTAAAATCACTTCAAGCGCAATACATTTTTTAGAGATAAACAAAAAATAAATAAAATAAAATAAAATTAGAGTGAAAAAAATAGAGCTGGGCTGGGCCAACTTGAGCACTTATGGCCTGTTTGGATGTTTAAAAAAGGAGGGGGAGTAGAGTAGAGGAAGGAGAGTAATCTAATTACCTTGTTTAGAAGTTTTTTAAGGAAGGAGGGGGAGGGGTTTGGAGGGGTTTCAACTCCCTCTAGCCCCCCATTTTTAATTCTCCCAAATTGGAGAGATTTGGAGGGAGAGTAGAGTACATAAACTATTAACTAAGTAAATTACCTAATTTACTCGTATTATATTAACAAAATTACACAAGGGGAAGGGCTAATTACTCTTATATATATATATATAGTTTGAATATCTTTATTTTACACAATACTAGATAGTAGATAGTAATGTTTATGGATGTCACTAGAGAAAAGATTGAAGGCTTTTCTATTAAAGGGCTTGCATTTTTTCTTCTTTTTTTTACCATCACACATGTGATTTACTTCATACTAAAAATGTCAAAATTATATCAACGCTCCAATGATTGGAGTGAGTTTGGGTCGGGTCGGGTCGGATTTATTGTGACCTGAAACCCGACCCGATATTAATTGGGTTTGGCTACCTGAAACTCGACCCGAACTGAAAAAACGGGTCTGTAATCAGGTTGGTTTCCTGGGGCTCGGGTTGGACTCCTCCTTTTTTTTTTTTTTTAACGAGGCAAAATATATGTATGCCTCAATTTGAGCCATACAGTCTCAGCCTCCACAGATCAAATAAAAAAAATAAAAAAAAGAGAGAGAACCCCAATAAACAAAATAAAAAGAAAACTCCAGCTAGCCAAACCCACATACCTTCCTTCCAAGCCATCCAAAGCACCCATTTCACTTCACAACTCAATAGTGCACAAGCACAAACACAAGCAGTGTAACCCAAGAAACACTCAATTCCTCTCTTTTCCCACAAATAAACTCCAATTTCATTCCAAACCCACAACTCAAATAAACCCCAAAACTCCAATTCCATTTCGTGCTCCGCCGTATGCGCGATTTCTACATGGAGATCTCTTTCCACTTCGAGAGTTCCGTTATTACCTTTGTCGGCAAAATCGCTCCCTCCGACATGTACAAGATCTGGAAACGCTATGGTAATCTTCGAGCCGATACTTCCTTGGCCGGCTTCGACAGCCTGAAAATCTAGCGCGTCGATTAGAGCTTCCTCTTCCTCGATGACGGCGACTAGAGCCACAACATTCCCTCCGGAACTCTCCTGGTCCTTAACCCACGACGATTCTGATGGGTACTCACTCGTTGACTCAGCTGAAGAGAGAACAACAAATAGTAGGGTTTTTTTCCAAAAAAAAAAAAAGTCGAGTTGAAATAGTATATATATAGGACCTGATATCGACCCTACACCGACCCAAACCCGAAAATAGCCTGAAATTTAGGCCCAAAACCCTACCCAAATATTCTCAGGCCCGCCCAAAGCCTGTTGGGTCAGGTCAGGTCAGTCGGGTTTTCAGGTGGGCCGAGTCCCTTGCTCAGCCCTACTCCAATCTCATACTCTGTTTAGAAACAAAGTAAATCTCAACATTTACCTTACTAGAAGAAAATGAAAGATTGAAAAGAAAATGACAGTTCTCACTTCTCATTAAAGCGAAAATAATATGAACTTCTTAAAAAAGGTATTAGATCAGAAAATAATGCAACGCCAAAGAATCACGTTTCAATTTTAACATGTGGACATATATAATATATCGATCGGGGAAAGGAAAACAAATGGATAGACTACTAATAATAATATCAAAATGGCATGGCATAGGATTTAACAAATGAAGCATCCATTAAAGTAAAAGTTAGAATATTCGCAGAGTTAGAGCTTGCATTGCATGCCTACCAATTCTATAATCTTCTATTTTAAAATATTAAATACAGTGTAAAAAAAAAGGGTAAATACAGCTCCACCGGTCACAAATATTATTCGAATCTATACAGCAAGGTACATAGAAGAAGGGGCTTAGCTTATAAAAAAATAAAAAATAAAAAATAAAAGAATGCATTGAGAAGGGAAGCACGTACTAATTAGGCAGCCTTTGGTAAAGGTTACTGGTTTTAGATTTTAAATTATGGCATAATGAAATTTAGCCGAATGAGTTTTGGTGGAATGTATTATTTTAAAGAAAATGTCAGGACAACAACTTTTGTCATAACTTGTTCACATGGCAAGTTATGAGTGGCGAAGTTGTGAACCCACCACTTTTATTCCACCCCTCACAATTTGCCACATAAGCAAGTTGTGCCAAAAGTTGTGACAAAATTTGTGCTCCTAACATTACTCTTATTTTAAAATTCTTATACAATACTTGGATGGAAAGAAAAAGAAGGGAAGAAAAAGATGAGGAGGGAAATGCTTGTATTTAGGAGTGTACATAGATCCGATCAGGTCAAGTTAGAGGATTTTTTGGGTTGAGAAATCCCCAACTCATCACATGCATACGAACCAACTCAACCTAGTCCACATGGGTTGGGTCGGGTCGGGTCGATGGATTGTGTTATGTTTTGTTAAAAATTGGACTTTTATTAATTATTTAAACACTTTTTTTTTTCAATAAATTATTACAATTCACTTAAGATGTCAAAATTATAGTCCAAAATTTTAAATTCATCAAAACTAGTTCTCAAAATATCAAAATAAATCAAACTAAAATTTTGAAATAAGAGTTGTAAGGACCCTATTTGAACTCCCAGCCCACTACGTGGATGGACTTAGGCCCAAAAAGCCCAAAAATAATGAATTTATAGAGAATGAGTTGGAAAACTGGGTTTTAGTTAATCAAACGAACACTAGAATGGGTTCAGATGATTAGAGAATGGAAAGAAGAAGGTCTGTATTGAAGAAAAATTGTCCTCGGCAAGATCCGAGGAGGTCTGTTCTTATTTATTATTCTCAGGTTCGGTTATAAATTTGGTTCATGAATGCTATAGTGTTTTTCTCTTTTTCGTCCATCCTCCCTCTAATTGCCCCCCTTCTTCTCTTATACTCGCTTTCCTTTTCATCCCCACCTTCCACGTGCATGCTAGATGGTTGGTGTTTATACTTGTCCCATCAACGTCTCCCATAAGTCCTCATGCAGTAGCTGTAAGGCTGAAAAACCACTGTTTAGGTATCACCTCCACATTAATGCAGCCAGAAAGTTAGCTGTAAAGCATTTAATGCGGTGGCAACAGCTTTCTCTTAAGATATTTTAGGACTTTCTCTTATCTGACATTTCTACAATGCTTATCAACACCAATGAGACTTCTTGAAATGTCACCCTGAGTAATAGACAACCTCTTCGAAGCTCGGAATTGGTCAGCCGAGGACGCATTTATCCTCGGCCTACCCTCTTGAGCCATTATGACCAAGACTAACCTCTATCTACTAGCACAATCTTTTCTGATAAAGATTTATCTTCCTCGAGCAACGCCTCGTCCTCGAGTTGGGCCACAAGTCCGAAACATAAACAAATGATGAACCCTTGGGCCCAATATCCCTACAAGAGTAATAAACTAAATTTATATATATGATGGGCTAGGTCGGGTTAGATGAGATGAAAAAAATATTAAACCGAACCTAACCCAACCAAAGGGTCAAAATAAAATTCCAATCTAATCCTCAACTCACAAAAAACAAACTTGAGGGATTGGATTGGGTAAGGTGGGGTCATTTTTGTTCTGTTGATGGGTTGAATCAATGCATACCCCTAATGATGTGGAAGGATGCATTATCTGTGGGGCACACATTTTTGTTTTCAATCTCAATTGGGCTAAACAAAGGGGAAAGGGAGAGAGACTTTGAGGTGATTTTAACCTTTATATTATAAAATCACTATAATTTACCCTTAATATGTTATCACAAGTAACAAAAGTATTTAATTTCTCCAATTATATAGGAAAATTATTTGATATTCTTGGAGAACAATGATGCGATGCTACATTTTCTCACATTTACAGTGGATTCTATCATGAATTTAATTAGTGAGATCTACCATGAATATAAGAGAAGAGAGCACTACATCACCGTGCTTTGAAAGTACTCAATAACTACTTTTAAAAATACAAGGTAAAAACATATAGGTATTTCTCTTTCCATTCTTTTTGAAAAACAAACAAGGAAAGGAAATAGTTTTTCTTTACGCCTTTTTTTTTTTTTTTTTAATTTTAATTTTTGCTATTTTACTTTCCCATTTTTTTCCCTTGGAATATCTAGACATGGCGTTAGTATAAAGTAACTATTCAGGTGAAATTGTATTTAATTATGATACTAAGGGCATATTTGGTAGATTGTAATAAACACCGTAATGTAAATTTTTTTTTTTTTTTTTTATAGGTTGTAATGTAAAAGTTATTTCTATGGTTTATTTATTTATTTTTATATACAAGATAGAATTCTATTCTAGCCTAATCTAAATGTATATGTGTAAAGTTCCCTCCTGGAGACTTAAACCCCAGCCTTTTCCCCCCACACCTCACAAGTATTTATACTTGTAGAGTGACCATCGCACCAAGGGTATGCGGTGGTATTTCTATGATTTAGATATTTTGTAATTTGGTTTTGTTTTTATTATAGGTAATAATCATTCATTATGATTAGGTATTCTCTAAAATGAGGAATAATTATTCCTCTCTAAAAAAATTGTAATAACTATTCCGAAGTAAGTGTAATAATTTTTAAAATTAATATATTTGCAAATATACAAACTTTTCATATGCATATAACAATTATATATATATATAAAAAAAAAAAAAAAAAAAAAAAAAAAACCTCTCTCAAAATTTTAAAAATATCATTTTTTCAGAAATATAAGATATTTCCAAAATATAGATATTCAATTTTATTTTATTCAAATATCATAATTTATAACTAAACTTATGAATAAGTTTAGTTAATCCATTACAAAACCTTTTATTCCCAATAATAAAGATTAATATTCTTGTTGTAATCTTCATTTAGTGTACTAAACATGTCTTAATAAATACATTTTTTACCACAAAATAATACTCCTTCCGGCCCAATGTAATCTCCATTTACTGTATCAAGTGTCTTAATAAATACATATTTTTACCATTCTTGCCCTAATCTCCATTTAGGATTGTCATACATCATATTTATATGTTTCTCTTGAAATAAATATATAACTTTACATGCATATAGCCTTGTTCCAAATATACGTCTAATGTAATTACTATATCTATTTAAATACAATTACATAAATACAATGAAAATGAATATATATAGGAGAAAATTGGCTTTTGCCCTTATTTTTTTTTTTTTTTTTAGTATCTAGCATAATGTCTCTGTTTCAAAACTATTAAGCACTGTATCCCTATTTTGAAACTCGATTTTATGATTATTGAGTTCTAAGTAAGTTTTTGCAACGCTGGAGGAGCACCCCTGGCTTTCCCCAATTTAAAAAATCCAGTTGGAACTCGATTTTACTAAAATCGAGTTCTAGGGAAAAACTTACCTAAAACTCGATAATCATAAAATTGAGTTACATTGAAATTCAATTTTTAGAAAATCAAGTTTTAAAACAAGGACAATTGGCTAGATATTTTAAAATATAAGGGCAAAAACCCATTTTCCCATATATATATATATATATAACTCATTCGCAAGTCTCAACAACCACAGAAAGATTTCCAAACATAATAATTTCGAAAGTGTTGCACCCATACCCATGTTAATTTAAACATAATCATCTTCATCTTCTTCCTCATTTCCTCCAACTCCTAAACAATTAATCCCACTGATTTCTGTCACAACCAACGTTGTTGATTTCCCTATGAGCCACAACCAATATTGTCAGTTTCGTTGTGACCAATGATAATATCGTTGTGCTTCCTCGTGAAATGAGTATCTAGCTCCCATTAATGGTAAGAATGAAAATTAGAAGGGTAAAATACAATTAACATTTTTGATATTCGAGCTAATGCTAGTCAAGTCCTAGACACTTCAAAACTGACCAACTTGGTTTCTAATCATAGTAACAAATTAGTCAATTTTGAAAAATCTTGGACCTAGTTAGCATTAGCCCAAACCTCAAAGGTATTGAGTGTATTTTATCAAAATTAAAAATTAGAATATAATTTTTATTCCACCTTAAAAAGAAGTGGGGAAAAAAAGGAAATCATAAAATCCAATACAAAGTAGAATTAAAAAACAAGACAAGAAAAAAAAAGCAAAAAAAAAAAAAAAAAAATTATCATGTCCAGAAATTTGTGAAATACACAATACAAAGTAGAATTAAAAAACAAGACAAGAAAAAAAAAAAAAAAAAAAAAAAAAAAAAATTATCATGTCCAGAAATTTGTGAAATACATTTTAAGTAGAGATACCAAAGATAGTCTTTATTCACTATACTTGAATGCAGGGACAAATCCAGGATTTTGAGTTAGTGGGGGCTTGGGTATAAGTATTAACAAACTATCAACAAAGACATTTCATCAAAATAAGCATCAACAAAGACAAATAAGCATTGTTTCGTAATGCATTACAATCTAATCATCTACTAACAAACACAGATCCAAGATTTCAAATAAGCATCTATTTAGTATTAACAAATTATTAACAAAGATAAATACACAAAATCATTGTTTCATAATACATTACAATCCAATCATCTACTAACAAAAACAAAGATACAAAACACCATTGTTTCTTACTACATTAAAACATTTGCATCAACTCATGCAAAAGTTTATGTCTATTTTAGCCTAATAACCTAATTTTTTTAATTTTATGTACTCACTTTTCAAAATACCCCACACCAGATTATTTATAATTGAAGATAAACAATATTGAAACTTTACCTTGTGCAAGTAAAGCATAAAATATGTTTAGCAATTGCAACACCAGTTTAAGAAAATTAAGGCCAAAATATCTTAGAATCCCAAGTAACCTCATAACTACGACATTGATACAGAGTGTTGAAACCCAAGTAGGTTCTTCTATAAAGTAATTATATCTCCATAATAACTAACCCCTATATATGCTTTGATTTCAAGCTCTCGGTAGAGTTTGTCACAAAAGATACACCAACCCAATGTGACACATTTCTTTGAAGATTGGAACTTCTCTGGGTGGGGTTCATTAGGGATTATACAAATTTTTTGTAAAAATATATATGATTTATGAATATTAAAAGGGACAATCAAACAGGGGGCCAACTTCAAAATCAGAGGTGATGACAATTTGTGCTACAAGACCAACATTTTTAAGTAAAAACCAACCTAAGAAATCGAGGAGTAGATATAGTGGAGAGAGCGACTTTACCACCAAATCTTAGATGTGTGTTTGGTTCATTAAAGCTACATCAAAAGGGAATCTCCTTCACCTACCAAATCATTTTGGGAACCTCGGGCCTCATAAATGGTGTGGGGTAAAATAAATCAAGAGAGGAAACTACAATGATGCAAATTTGCTTTGGAAAAAAAAAAACATGCATATGGAGTTAATAGTCCAATTTTGTAAGGGATTAAAAAGACAAACCTTCAAATGTGCATTGTGTCGTTTTCTCTTCCAACACCAAAAATTCCCATCATTCATGGTCCTAAACCTGGATTTGAAATTCCTTTGAAGACATTTCAAAAAACATTTAGTCCATAAAAAGGGCAAGGTTACTCATGAATCTTGATTGCTAACCCTAAAGTGAACCACCAATGTTGTAGATGATTTACGAAAAAATGCAACTTAATTTGACATGTAGATCATTACTAAAATATTGATACCCTCTAAAGTATATTTACATTTACATTTAAATTTATTTTAAATGCACATATGCTCATTATGCATCTTTCATTATTTTAGACCATTTTTAACATTCAATGAGGAAAACCCCAAATTGATTTTATAGTTTTTATTTTTTTGCATTGGAGCATAAAACTACTCGATTTAATTTAATGAAAATATAAATACCTTTTATTAAGCATTGTGGCTACAAAACATAGATAAAAATTATGTGATATTTTGCACCAGTCATGTTTTTCAATAGAAAATATCTAATCTCTAAACATATTACAATCTCATTTGATGTAATCTCAAAATCTGAATATTAGTCCAATGGTATTGCACCATGTTAAAAAAAAATATATATATATATATACCAACACCCAGAATCATACAGTCCCAATAGAGAAATTTTAAATTTTACAATTAATTCAAACTCTTGATTTGTTTTGCATCTAGTAATGGTGAAGTACTTGTTCATAAAATTTTATTGTATTGTCAGTTGTACCTATGCCCATTTGTCCCCAAGCCACATCATGGGGTTCATCTAAATATCAAGTCTTGCTACCATTGGCTTTGAAATATCAATGGATATTAAATTTATAAGTTTAGTTGCATAATCCAATTTGGGTGGTGGGACAATAGAGAATATATACTTTTGCAAGAAGATGATTAAGCATTAGGAAACAATCTACCAACCCATCTTAAAATAAAATTGCAGCATATAATCATACTAAATCTGTTGAGTTTTGAATATATAATAAATAAACAATTGAAACACTCAGCTATTTTATCAAACAATTGGCGTGCATCTAACGAAAGCAAAATTTAAAAGATATAGGAAGATGTAAAGAGAGAGAAGTGGGCAGTTTTCTAGAGAAGGACTCAAGGGCAGGGGAGAAAATAAAAGAAATTAAAGAATAAGAAGTACAGAAGAAAATAAAAGAGACAAAATACCTTGAGCTTTGGTAAGGTAGGAAGTAGCAAAGCATACATGTATATTTGGATCCGAAGCACAGTTGGGACTTGGTCGAAGGAGATTGCCATTGATGGTGGAAGGAAGGACATGGGTAGTTATATACATCCTAGAGAGAAACGTTACACCGGTTCACTGTCTGTGTTGTAACTTATAACGGCAAGGTAGGAAACAAAACGCTTAAGCTGGAGAGTCTAAAGAGAGAGGGAGAGACAGTAGTCTGAAGTGGTACAAAAGGAGGCCAGTTGACTAATGGTTGAGGTACAAATGAATAATACCAACGATTTTGTCAAAATTATCAAAATCTAATTATACCAATTGGAGAACCATCCAAATTAGTGGGAAAATTTCACAAGGGATCTCATAAAAAAGGAAATGCAAACTCTTTACTAATTTAATGGCCACCATTCCATACGACTACATGCTTTACAATACAACCCACGCCATTTAAATAACCTAGGTATGTAACGCAAAAGAAAGTAACCCAGCAGTAACCCAACAGTAACAAACGTAGAAAAGAAAAAAGAAACCATCAAGCAAAATAATAGAGCAAGAAATTGGGATGTAGGGAAACTGATGAGAATCAACAAGCATTCAAGGATCCATTGCATGTTTCAATTGGGCCTATTACTAAAGCAAGATCCAAGAAGATCAAAGAAGCACTTAATGGCTGATTCAAGAGATTTGAGTTGATTCTAATGGAGAACATTCCAAGCTTGGCCCAAAGGAAGATAAAGCCGTAATAAATTTAATCCAAGCTATTGAGGGCTAATCTGCTTAATTGGGCGTGATTTATGGCGTGGATTAATGGCTAATTGATTTTCCAACTTCATATCAGTTAATAGATATTTTTCCTAGTCTGGAGCATCTAGTTTTGGACCAGATCTACCTTAATTTTAGGCTTTTA
>NW_027070292.1:191137-247374 GCF_002906115.3 Quercus suber
GACTTTTATACCATGGGAGTCAATTTCGTACCATTTCAAGATTATATATATATATTACATATAATTTAAAATACACATATTTTATAAGCCCAAACATTAGACTAAGTTAAATGAACCAATATATTAGCCTAAGTAACATGTTTTATAATTATTTTTATTGTACAAACCCCGAAAAATCTCTAGTACAACCTTGTATTTTATTTGGTATATTTTAGAAGAATATCGATACCGATTTAATAGTCGGTATGATATATATTGCCGGTATGGGTACGCATTGACTTACTTGCTCGTACCTCCCTCTATGTCGTCACAAGCCCACTACCAAACTTGAGGAGCTTGGATAGAAGCCCCACCTCCGATATCCTATGGATAGTGGTTATTGCCTTTACACTCAAATCTTCACCATGCTTTTGTTGTGGGGCAAGAAGAAGTGGTATACAACATGACGACATAGTCATGAGGCGTGACCCATGACAAATAACAGTCACATTCATATGCTTGTTGGATCACAGTTAATGTTTAAATTAGGAACACTGATTATTTTCACACAGAAAGATACAACGGACTTGGGAGTATTGATCATTAACTGGGGTCCATATTGTGACTTCACTACCAAATATTTTGAGTAAGTGCTAATTATTTAGCATGACTCATGAGAAACATGCTGGAATCTCTCACCTCCACCGAAACTAGCAACAATTTTTGAATCTCAGGAATTCGATCTTAATTCTATAATCATGTATGATCAATCATACAACAGGTACCCTATAGTGGTCATTGAAATAATATTTCCTAAAACATTTGAGACTGGGTGCTTTTTCTTGGGAAGAAAGGTGGGATGAAGCCAATGGGAATTGTGGGTCAAAAAGATTGGATTCCACTACATCCTAGTCCCTTCAAAGTTGCTTAAGAGATACCAGAGCAAGATAAAAAGAAACCCATATATTGATAGCATCGATACCTGCAAAAATTTCACATAATTTTGTGCAATAATTTGATTGAAAAATTTTTACTGGTTTTTATTTGAACTCACTACTAACATTATTTTTTTACCTACCATCACGTAAGCAGCTGTGAAAAAATTGATTTTTTTTTTTGGTCTATAGACTTCCTCTTTCATCAATATCACCCCCAATTCATATAGAGAAGCTTCTTGCTTGCAACATGCTGTGTACATTGTTGCTCACTTTATGTACAGCTTAAAAGTTTCCTTTGGTATGATACTTATATACTGATTTTTTAGACAATTGTTGCACCGAACGTCAGGCAATGAAAGGGTGATTGTACTGAATTGAACCGAATATTATGTATCAGAATGGTGGAAGAACATTAATATTCATGAGGCATAAACTTAAAACAAGGTGCGTAGAAGCTAGGTCTAATTAGCATAGCAGTAAAAGCTAGGCACAAGACTTTTTACAAATTTGGCAATCCTAATTTTTTTTTTTTCGGAACAGACTTCTTGGAGTCTTAATTTGGACTCTCTTTTTTTTTTTTTTTTTTTTCTTTGTTTTTTGCACTAATTATTTGCCTTATCTCCGAATAAGTGAGTATATGTAATTCATAGCCACTACAAAAATTACGCCAAGAAAAAAAAAATTGATAGATATTTTACACTTTTTAATTCTCATTATTTGGAGTTAGAAAGAGGTAATTTTTTATCCCCTATTTCATTCTTCATACGTCAGAACTCAGAACCTGGCCACTTAAACAAGTTGCTCGAATAAAGTGACTTGAAATTATCCAAAAAAAAAAAAAATTTTTTTTTTTTTTTCACTTGCTTCTCCTTTTTAGGATTAATAAAAAATTCGTTTCGATTTCTTTTTCTCTTTTTTTTTTTTTTTTTTTTCCTTTCACAATAACTAATATTAATATCCAAATAGAATAATATATTGGATGGACAACTTTAAAACTTTCCTAGAAGGAGAAATTTAATCTTAGTAGCATTTAGACACTTTTGAATATACACCACTGTAAGTTTCTTTAAAAAACTTTCTCCCTTCTTTTCGTATGTGTGTAAAAATATTTAGTATTCTAAAAATAATAATAATAATAATAATAATCCTAGTAGCATTTAATATAAATAATGTGGGGCAGTGTAGTGAGAAACTTTAGTAATGTAACGGCACTATAGAGTAAAGAGAATGGTTGATGGAATTCCATCTCAGAATCTACAGCACCTCCTCCATTACGGGCATAGGATAGATTCCCTTATATTTGGAGAAGCACTTCGAATTTATTTTATTAAAGAAGCACTTGCAACTTTTTTGTCTTCGGGCTAAACTACACAGAAATTAAACCATGATTTCATCCTTTCTTAACTCTTTTCTTTCTTTTTTAGTGGGTATGGTATTGTTACTAGTAATAGGATTACACTTACACATAGTAGTAATTTTGTCACATCTATTACTAACACGTGTCATATTAAGCTGTAACTTTGGGAGAAAATCAAATAAAATAGTGTTTACGTCAAGTTTTTATAGTGGATTCCATCACGTTATATGTTTTTCATTTTTTTTTTCCTTTTTTGGGGCCAAATAGTAACAAGATCGCTCTCAATAAATTTATCACATTTGTTAGTCATCATATTGAACATTAACTTAATGTTAGGTATCGTAGACGTGGTCCTAAAAAACATAGAAATCATTGCTCAAAAAAAAAAAAACATAGAAATCATAGAAGGCCCGATGTGTGAATTTTTGTATATAGGCCCTTTCTGTCCTTTTGGGTATCAACCCGCTGTTAAGAATTCGACTAAAGATAAAATCGCTGACTAGTTCAAAGCCCAGGTGAGTTTCATATTCATTGTGCACTGTGATAAGCCCAAAGGATGAAACTCTAGGCCTTGTAATAATGGGCCCAGCGCATTCAAAAAAGGCCATCTGACTCGCCTTCTAGTCCTAGAATCTCAAGTCAAACAATCTTTGCCAACCATGAATAAAGTCAACAATCATCCTGGCAAGAGCAAGAGGTACGACCCACATCCTTTTATTATTATTATTATTATTTTTCTAATTCTAGATACTCTAGTATATACCAAGTTACCAACTAGTTGAGTTACCAATGCTCTTAACAAATCCACAAGAAATTAACCACACAACACAGACCATGCACAAATTTCCAAATTTAACAAATTTATATATTTTTTAAATCAGAAATATTCTCAAATTAATAGTGAGATTTTTTTTTTTCCAATTAAAATTCCAATGTTGTTAAAATACTATAAATGAGAACCCACATATCTCTATTACATTATACAATGGATAAGAATCACAAAAGACTCCAATGGACATTTGGAGTCCACAAATTTATAATATATTTTTTGAGAATCACGAAAATTTTAACATTAAGTTAATTGTGATTGGTTAAACGTGATTGGTTAAACAAATGTCATTGGGGTTGACTATTTTTTCACTTTAAGTTTGGAGTGGAGTAACATTTCTCCAAACCTTAAGAAAGGGAAGTGCAGTTACCCAAAAAAAAAAAACTACTTTTGCTAAAACCTAAAAATTTGGGCCAAACATTAATCGTAGAAACTTAACTTTTCCAACGTCGCTCCTCGCTGGTAGTTGAGAGTGCCATCACCATCACTAGGGTTGTCTGGGGGTCGAGTTTGTGCCCAACCCATAACCGACCCAATCAGAGCGGGTGGAGAATTTCCAGACCTGCAACCGACCTGTAAGGGTGTCAGGTTTTGTCGGATGGTGATTGGTTTTGAGTGAAGCTGAAAACCAATGAGATCTTGTCAGATCTAGGGAGATTTTCAACAAATCGTGCAGAGTACTCGCCAGATTTGAAGAATTTCTTCCGAATCTAGTGTATCTCTGCCAAATCTAGTTGGTTCGTTGCCGAAATCCATCAAATCAAGCTAAAAAAGTAGTCGAAAAGCTTGAGAAATCGTCAAAAATATCATATTTAGGTCAGGTCAAGTTTCACAAGTTTTGAAGAAGGAGACTCGGAACCAACCCGCCAGGAACAGATTTTTTGAGGTCAAAACCTACATCCGACCGCCAGAGCAGTAGGATTGGGTGGTGACAAGTTAGGTATGGACAAGTTTGGTAGATTAGACACCCCTATGGCTTGATCGCGTTGATTGAAATCCGCTACCTCCTATTGAGTGGCATCCCGAAACTATTTTCATTTACTTTGGTCGAATCTTTGATTTAACCAACCTAAAAGGTCACAACTCCATCATTGGGTTAAACCAATTATAAATACTCATACTAAGTTCATTGTAACACATGAATTGAGCTTATACTAAAGATGCATCAGTTAATGATTTTCCTCTGTGGACGTAGGTCATTAGTCCGAATTATTTAATTCTTCTTGTGTGCTCTTATGTTATTCTTTTATATCTTTGCATCTATTTTCAATCTCCTACAATTTATTTACATGGTATTAGAGCATCTTTAACATGACATCAAAGCCACCTCCTTCAATTGTTTCATAGATCTCCTTGGTAGTCAACAAACATCTCACAAATTCAACACAAACACCCACAACATCAACCTTGGTTTCACAACCAAGCTTCTTAAACCAACCACAAAACCAACATTGCAGATTTGCCAAGCTTCACTCCAATGTCGTTGCCATAGCCAAAAGTTTCACAGACCCTTTATTTTGTCTACAGAAGAGAGAACACTTTGATTATAATTTTATACAAAGAAAATTACTAAATTATTGGAAGAAACTAAAAATGGGTTAGTGTTATCATTTCATCTCTATTCTTACACACCCAAACATCCTTCTGTTAGTAGCAAAGGTAGGATATTGTATACATAACCAATTACACTAAAACCAACCATTTGGATGTAAAAAGAAAGCAAGCATCCGTCATCAAAATGTCCATCTAACTGTTACTCTATCCATCAAACTACATTTACAAGAGAACTAAAATGGAAGAAATAGTTATGGTACTTGAGGTTTGTTGCCGGGAACCTCTTTAATGCAATTTGTGTATTGGGAGAGAGAGAGAGAGAGAGAANATACATACATATATATATATATACATACATATATATATATATATATATATGTATGTGAGACTTTTAAGATCCTTGAGAACTTTCAACAAAGAGGGATGCTGGCCCCAATCTTTACAGCTATCAAATCCTGTGATAATGAATTTGTGGTAGAGAACCCCTTTGTTCATGATGTTTTCTATTCGAGCAGACTTTTCTTGAATAAGGATGCTCTTGTAGAATCTGATGTTTTTCTTTGGGCTTTTTGGGAGGAAATGCCATTCATTGGGTAAAACTTTCATGGCCAGTGCTAGGGAATCTGTTATATGGACCAAGTGAGGCTTAATATAAGAGATATGCTGGACAAACTGTTTTCTGATATGGAAAGAGCTTGATTTCCTAGATTGGTAAGAAGGCTTTTGGGATACTATGGGGCCAAAAGGGTCTTCTACTGTGTATGGGGTGACTATCCTAGAAGGAGGGATGCTAAGGCTAAACTATAATTGGGTTAGCCTTGGGTTGGTCTTTGGTAGTTGGGTCTTGGGATTGTGGAGACGATATATCTGTTGGCTATAGAAGAGGCAAGGATGGGAACTAACTGACGATCGGTTGTTATCACCAATACCTATACATACATACAATATATATATATATATATATGTATGTATGTATAGATATTTTTTTACAATTTTATATATGGGCCCCCTTCTTTCTATATATATATATATATATATATATATATATATATATTTTTTTCTTAAGACTAGGGAGGCCCCGACCCCACCTATTTCCATCCCTGCTTGAATCTGTTTTGGATTTTAAATTGAAATTTTGTGGTAAACTACAAGTATAATATGATTTATATTGTTCGATTGAGTTGGTAATTAAATTTATAAAGAGATTTTAAAGGTAAGAAATGACAACAACCAAAAAAAAAAAAAATCACAATAAAAGTGTTGTTATTTTATAGATAATTATTTGGGTAGAATATAGTTAATGCCCCTAAAGTTTGAACTAATACCAACCAGGTTCAAGATTTTTCAAAACTAACCAACTCGGTCCCAAACTTAACTTGGTCCCTAAATCGTTACTCATTTTTCTTCTTTCTCACAGTGATTAGGGACTAAGTTAGTCAATTTTGAAAAGTTTTGAACCTAATTGACATTAACCCAGATTTCAGAGGTATTAACTATTTTTACCCTAATTATTTTTATACTTGAATCCAAATACAAATAAGAGAAAATACTCTTCTCTCTCCCTTGTCACTCCTCTCATGCTCATTCTTCCTAAAATCATTCTTACCAAACATAGTTCTTAAAATTTAAGACTATAAGTCATAGAAATTAAATATTATTGTTATTACTGACTTTTATACCATGGGAGTCAATTTCGTACCATTTCAAGATTATATATATATATTACATATAATTTAAAATACACATATTTTATAAGCCCAAACATTAGACTAAGTTAAATGAACCAATATATTAGCCTAAGTAACATGTTTTATAATTATTTTTATTGTACAAACCCCGAAAAATCTCTAGTACAACCTTGTATTTTATTTGGTATATTTTAGAAGAATATCGATACCGATTTAATAGTCGGTATGATATATATTGCCGGTATGGGTACGCATTGACTTACTTGCTCGTACCTCCCTCTATGTCGTCACAAGCCCACTACCAAACTTGAGGAGCTTGGATAGAAGCCCCACCTCCGATATCCTATGGATAGTGGTTATTGCCTTTACACTCAAATCTTCACCATGCTTTTGTTGTGGGGCAAGAAGAAGTGGTATACAACATGACGACATAGTCATGAGGCGTGACCCATGACAAATAACAGTCACATTCATATGCTTGTTGGATCACAGTTAATGTTTAAATTAGGAACACTGATTATTTTCACACAGAAAGATACAACGGACTTGGGAGTATTGATCATTAACTGGGGTCCATATTGTGACTTCACTACCAAATATTTTGAGTAAGTGCTAATTATTTAGCATGACTCATGAGAAACATGCTGGAATCTCTCACCTCCACCGAAACTAGCAACAATTTTTGAATCTCAGGAATTCGATCTTAATTCTATAATCATGTATGATCAATCATACAACAGGTACCCTATAGTGGTCATTGAAATAATATTTCCTAAAACATTTGAGACTGGGTGCTTTTTCTTGGGAAGAAAGGTGGGATGAAGCCAATGGGAATTGTGGGTCAAAAAGATTGGATTCCACTACATCCTAGTCCCTTCAAAGTTGCTTAAGAGATACCAGAGCAAGATAAAAGAAAACCATATATTGATAGCATCGATACCTGCAAAAATTTCACATAATTTTGTGCAATAATTTGATTGAAAAATTTTTACTGGTTTTTATTTGAACTCACTACTAACATTATTTTTTTACCTACCATCACGTAAGCAGCTGTGAAAAATTGATTTTTTTTTTTGGTCTATAGACTTCCTCTTTCATCAATATCACCCCCAATTCATATAGAGAAGCTTCTTGCTTGCAACATGCTGTGTACATTGTTGCTCACTTTATGTACAGCTTAAAAGTTTCCTTTGGTATGATACTTATATACTGATTTTTTAGACAATTGTTGCACCGAACGTCAGGCAATGAAAGGGTGATTGTACTGAATTGAACCGAATATTATGTATCAGAATGGTGGAAGAACATTAATATTCATGAGGCATAAACTTAAAACAAGGTGCGTAGAAGCTAGGTCTAATTAGCATAGCAGTAAAAGCTAGGCACAAGACTTTTTACAAATTTGGCAATCCTAATTTTTTTTTTTTCGGAACAGACTTCTTGGAGTCTTAATTTGGACTCTCTTTTTTTTTTTTTTTTTTTTCTTTGTTTTTTGCACTAATTATTTGCCTTATCTCCGAATAAGTGAGTATATGTAATTCATAGCCACTACAAAAATTACGCCAAGAAAAAAAAAATTGATAGATATTTTACACTTTTTAATTCTCATTATTTGGAGTTAGAAAGAGGTAATTTTTTATCCCCTATTTCATTCTTCATACGTCAGAACTCAGAACCTGGCCACTTAAACAAGTTGCTCGAATAAAGTGACTTGAAATTATCCAAAAAAAAAAAAAATTTTTTTTTTTTTTTCACTTGCTTCTCCTTTTTAGGATTAATAAAAAATTCGTTTCGATTTCTTTTTCTCTTTTTTTTTTTTTTTTTTTTCCTTTCACAATAACTAATATTAATATCCAAATAGAATAATATATTGGATGGACAACTTTAAAACTTTCCTAGAAGGAGAAATTTAATCTTAGTAGCATTTAGACACTTTTGAATATACACCACTGTAAGTTTCTTTAAAAAACTTTCTCCCTTCTTTTCGTATGTGTGTAAAAATATTTAGTATTCTAAAAATAATAATAATAATAATAATAATCCTAGTAGCATTTAATATAAATAATGTGGGGCAGTGTAGTGAGAAACTTTAGTAATGTAACGGCACTATAGAGTAAAGAGAATGGTTGATGGAATTCCATCTCAGAATCTACAGCACCTCCTCCATTACGGGCATAGGATAGATTCCCTTATATTTGGAGAAGCACTTCGAATTTATTTTATTAAAGAAGCACTTGCAACTTTTTTGTCTTCGGGCTAAACTACACAGAAATTAAACCATGATTTCATCCTTTCTTAACTCTTTTCTTTCTTTTTTAGTGGGTATGGTATTGTTACTAGTAATAGGATTACACTTACACATAGTAGTAATTTTGTCACATCTATTACTAACACGTGTCATATTAAGCTGTAACTTTGGGAGAAAATCAAATAAAATAGTGTTTACGTCAAGTTTTATAGTGGATTCCATCACGTTATATGTTTTTCATTTTTTTTTTCCTTTTTGGGGCCAAATAGTAACAAGATCGCTCTCAATAAATTTATCACATTTGTTAGTCATCATATTGAACATTAACTTAATGTTAGGTATCGTAGACGTGGTCCTAAAAAACATAGAAATCATTGCTCAAAAAAAAAAAAACATAGAAATCATAGAAGGCCCGATGTGTGAATTTTTGTATATAGGCCCTTTCTGTCCTTTTGGGTATCAACCCGCTGTTAAGAATTCGACTAAAGATAAAATCGCTGACTAGTTCAAAGCCCAGGTGAGTTTCATATTCATTGTGCACTGTGATAAGCCCAAAGGATGAAACTCTAGGCCTTGTAATAATGGGCCCAGCGCATTCAAAAAAGGCCATCTGACTCGGCCTTCTAGTCTAGAATCTCAAGTCAAACAATCTTTGCCAACCATGAATAAAGTCAACAATCATCCTGGCAAGAGCAAGAGGTACGACCCACATCCTTTTATTATTATTATTATTATTTTTCTAATTCTAGATACTCTAGTATATACCAAGTTACCAACTAGTTGAGTTACCAATGCTCTTAACAAATCCACAAGAAATTAACCACACAACACAGACCATGCACAAAATTTCCAAATTTAACAAATTTATATATTTTTTAAATCAGAAATATTTCTCAAATTAATAGTGAGATTTTTTTTTTTCCAATTAAAATTCCAATGTTGTTAAAATACTATAAATGAGAACCCACAATCTCTATTACATTATACCAAAGAGAGAGAGAGAGAGAGAGAGAGAGAGAGAGAGAGAGAGAGAGAGAGAGAGAGAGAGATTGCATTGTATTAGATATACTTGCATACAAATAAATGCTAGACAACTTCCTAGATAAAAGTACTAGGATGGGAGTACTACCAACAAAACTCCATAATTAACTTTGACTGAATAATAAATATAAATAAAACACAACTGGACTCATAAAAAATGACACAGGTTGCCTATGTGGCTGCCACATTAGTCGCCACTATGCTCTTACATTACCCTACATTAACTATAGTTAAAAAACTTCTAGCACAAGTATATGTCTGACTTGCACACCAAGCATTAATGGGCATAGGCCTTGATTACTTGGAATACTCCTCTCACTTTATCTGCTTTAACCAAAAAAAAAATACAATGGTGAGATGTTGGATCTCCTCATTTACTAGAAAAAGTATCATTAGATTATAAAATTACTAGCTTTATATCTTAATTTTTAATGTATGAGACTTCTTGTACTTATTTACATTTTATGCATCAATTTGATCACTCATTACATCTATTGCCTATGTTAAGCCTTTAATTTTATGATTTGACATTGTTATAAAAAGGTATATATATATATGTCCATAATATTGTCTCCACAAAGAGGACTTTTCTCTTATCAAGAGTAATTAAGTCAACTATGCTATATCGATTATGGGAATAAGTACTGTAAGGACCTAAAGAACATACAACGGATTGGGCCTTAACTGGACTCTAACCAGACCCAACTGAGTGATCTGTATAAGCTCATCCAAGCCGAGAAAGAAAAATCGTCCAAGGAAATTGTAAGTATGAAGAAAGAGCTAGGAAGCGGATGAGCCGAAGATGCCACAAAGCTCACAGGCAAAGTTAAATTTGCCCAACCAAGGAGGTCAATAGTAGTTGACCTGGATAAGTCTCAAAGGAAACTTCCTGGTGAAGACACCTCCTCCTCCGCATTAAATGTTCTATACTAACTAGACATACTACATTAATAACTGAATGACACTTGAACAGTGCCCGCATAGCCTGTTTCCTACACAGCATAACCTCAAAGGGAGGGGATAAGGGGAATGTGACAAATATCCAAGAGAAGAATCACTTACCATCCAAGTGGAGGGCTAGGATTGAAACAATGAGACTATAAGTAGGCTCTTATACTAAAATAAATATAAATTTTTGCACGAGTTGATGTAAATGCTCAATGTATATAGAAAGAGAGATCATTAAGAAAATTTAGAATAGAATCATAAATGATTTTAGTACTATAACACGAAAATGAAGTTTTCAAAGCATAATTTCATCTTTTTAAGTAGTGAACTTCGTTTTTTTTTTTTTTTTTTTACATTAGGATTTAATTGAGTTTCAGATTATTTTGAATAACATTATATGGGAAAATTCTACGAAATTCACATTTTCTTTTGTGTGTGGGTATGGTCCTATTATTAGGCTATTACTAGTAATATGATCACATAGTAATTATGTCACGCCTATTACTAATTCACGTTACATTAAATAAAAATTTTGTGAGAAAGCCAAGTAATATAGCGCTTACATCAAATCTAATAATAGGTTTCGCTATGTTACACGACAACACATGTTTCTTTTATTCTTTTATTTTTTTATTATTATTTGGACAAACACTTACAAAATCACACATGGAAATATAGTTCACATTCATTACCCATATTATATTTGATGATGCCAAAAATCATCAGTAAGTCACACGGTCCTCACCTGCTCAAAACAATAACTGCACAACACAGAATAAGAAGACCTTAAGAGAGTACCGGTGTGGTACTGGCCAAAGACCCCCCGAAAGTTAAGTTGAAAAGCTTCTCACAACTCTAGAGTGCCAAAGCTGGGATGAATTATGCGTACCTTGATTTGTGAGGGTCTTGAGGTTTTTATAGTAGCATAGGGCTGATATTCGTTCCTTGGCTTAGAAGATCTTTCCTTGTGGGAGAGATCTTCTTTAATTCGCGTATCTTACGGGATCCTTTCCTTATAGGACTCTCCTTAATTAGAGTTAATCGTGGGGTGCAAGATATTTCCTTATATACTTGTGCGTGGCAGTGGCGGCTCCAGGAATTTTGTTTGAAGGGGTCATTAAGAAACTTACATTAAAAAATTTTTAATAAAAAAAGAACTAAAATATATCGAGTTATCGACAGAAAAAGAAAATGAAGTCTTACAATTTCCTTCTACAAGTTTTCAAATTTTGAATTGTTACATGATAGTTCATTATAAGTAGTTTATTACCAATGTGAGTAGGTATAACCATTTTGTTTTGTTAAGTTTGTCTAACATTTTTATTTTTATGCAATTGTTATTATCTATTAATTTGTCATTGTTTTTATAAAAATATTTAAAACTAAATGAATAAACTTAACTTATTGGCACTCTATTAATTATTGATGCACACAATCACACTCATTTATACATAAAATAATACACTACGTGTTTACTTAACCGATCAAATGCTTGAACAATCACTAACTTTACAATTTTTCTTCTTGAATTTTTCTTATTTTATAACAAAAAGTTATTATAACATTATACCAATACACACATATATAATAAACCCTCTCTATTTCCTAATTATTAAATTATATAAAGTTATATTATATTTATACTGTACACATAAGCATCCACACACATCACTATTCACACAAATATCATTATAACAAAAACTAATGCACACAATTAATATTAGACACACTCACACACATATAATATAAATTTATAATAAAAAGTGACACTTATAGTTCACAAACACTTACTCATACTCTTAGAGTTAGAAATACTTGCAATAAGGGTGTATAAGATTTAAGTTAGGATGTGCAAAAATATTTTTAAAAATATATTAGAGTATTAAACTAACAAAAAAAAATTATTATAATTATATATAATTTTTTTTTGGGAAGTTAGGGGGTTCATTTGAACCCCCTGAACAAAGTGTAGAGCCACCCCTAGTGCGTGGAGACCAAGTAAGGCTATGTTAGACTCATCAAAGGTTTGTTTATTCCCTACAGCTTCCTTCTGTCAACTTCTTATCCCGTTTATGTGCTCTAGTCGTCTCGTTCAAATGCTTGTCGGCCTCACGGCGCACCTGTCAACTTCAAGGGAACCGTTGTCTTTATACTTGGTTGTTTATGAAAGTGAGGCCGACAAGTTCATCAGGGCCGTCTCCTTTGCCTAATATGGACGAGTTCATCAAAATTATAAATTTACCCTTATCAATATTGAACCCTAACTTAACGTTAAGAAGCGTACTCCCAAAAACATTGATCGTACCATAGAATGTTTGAATTTTTGTATATGGTCCCTTCTGTCCTTTTGGGCATCAACCTATTGTTAAGAATTCGACTTAAGAGTTAACAGAAGTCACTGACTAGTGACTAGTCCAAAGCCCAAGTGAATTTCAAATTCATTGTGCACTGTGTCGAGCCCAAAGGATGAGAATTCTAGGCCTTGTAATAATGGGGCCCAACTCATTCATAAAAGCCCATCTGACTCGGCCTTCTAACTCTAGAATTTCAAGTCAAACAATCTTAGCCAACCATGAATAAGTCAACAATCATCCTGGCACATGCAAAAGGTAGGACTCACAACCATTGACCACCACAACACACATCCATGCAAAAAATTTCTAAATTTAACAACAAATTATTTAAAAAAAAAACAAAAAAAACTCAGAATTATACTTCTATTTTAAATTAATAGTGAGATTTTAATTTTTTTTTAATTAAAATTATATTGTTGCTAAAAGACTATAACGTGAGAAGTCCATTTATCTCTATTATAAAATGGAGGAAAATGATTCTGAAAAAAAAAAATTTAAAATAATAATAATGGAGGAAAAAAGGGTTTGGTAAAATGATTAATTTCTCAATACCCTTTTTTAACTCGTCTATGTCTCTTTCTCCCCCTCTAGATAAACCAGTAGACTAAGGCTATGTTTGGTTCAACCCCCATAATGTGATTATGAACCACACAATATGCTAACACTACTTTCACTTGGGTTTCAAAAGACCAAAATGGTTCTGCATCCAACACTCAAAAACATTTCTTCAACACTCCAAACCCTCACTCAATGGTAGTTCTCAATGAAGAGTGTCGGAGGTTGAACAATTCTTACTCATTCTCAGGAAGACGATCATTAAACTCTTTCAAGTGATATCGCACACTCCGATAAGGTGACAATATTCCATTTTTATTACCATACCCAGTATTACCAAGATAATATTTACCTACATATATTCAAAAATAAAACCAAATCACTACTATGGTTGGGAAAACGCACAATATTTATTAAACTAATAAACCAAAAAGGTGAAGTAATCATATAATATCGTCGGGAATTGAAAATCCCCCTGACCTAGCAAATGCATCATTTAACACTCGTGAACCATGTGCATTGCCTTCCCATCCAGCCAATACATAAGTGAACTTTAAGTCAAAACTAATGGCAGCTAACACATTTTGCGTGGTTCCATCTTTGCGACCACGAAATCTTCCTTGTATTTCAGGTGGCACACATGAACATGTGTACCATCTATTGCTCCAACACAATCCTAATTTTCGACAGACATAATAGTTTAAAATTACACAAATCTTCACAATTTACAAAAATACACAAGTCGCAATATTTACCTTAAAATATGGGTAGAACCTTCTGCTATTCCTTATCTCTGGGGGTGTACCTTCGCTACGCATTCTTATTAGAGCTATATATAATTTCAGGACCCCCCTAAGGACGACCTTGAAGTATCTATGAACAGTCTTAGTTGATCTATAGATCCGACTACCCATTACACGGAACCTCACATTATGACCAATAATGTGTAAGAAAATGAATACTTGCTCAGTAACAGACATGTGAATAGTCGGGTGTACGTGCTCCCCCTCAGTGAGGATGTGACATAAGTGGTGAAAAGTTATAGGCTTCATCCTAAGTTGATTCACACAATGTATCTCACTTCCATGCAGAATACTATTTATGTATTCCTCTCTCTCGACTGCATGATTAACATAAGGCACCCTAGGCAGTCGTCTACATCTACGCCGCAATTTCTTTAACAATGCAACCCCCACAAGGAGGATAGATGCAACTGAGGTAAGAATTGCGGCTTTGGTTTTTTTCTTCATCTAACAAAATCACAAACACTGTAGTCTAAGAGGTATGTAAACAAGCATGTTATTGATTACACAGTAAATAAAAACAGCCACAAGCAGAAAACATCCAAACCATATTGATAACGAGTACCAAATCACATTGCATTCTATTTACAATCAATATTTACACCATCACAATACCATCACATTGATAACTGCACATTGATACCAACACAATACCATCACATTGCATTCTATTTACAATCAATATTTACATTATCACAGTACCAACACATTGATAACTGCACATTGATACCATCACATTGCATTCTATTTACAATCAATATTTACACCATCACAGTACCAACATAAACCACATTGATAACTGCACATAATACCATCACAATCAATATTTACACCAATAAATCACATTGCATTCTATTTCTGTATAACTGTACCATCAACACAGTAAATAAACACAGCCACGAATAGAAAACATCCAAACCAAATAAGCAGTTTAAAATATGTCAACCTGATATTAATTAGCATAGCCCAAAACCAAATAAAGAATAATATAAATAAATATTACACAGTTTAAATAATACACAGATAACAATTGGCAAGACCCAATATGCTCAATACAGAATCTATCCATCCATGAATAATACACAGTTTAAATAAAAAATGGATAATTAAAAAAATTAAATAAAAAAACTAAATAATTATATGAATAAATAAATATATAAATATTTATATAAATATATATATATATATATTTATAGATTGGATCCGAGAGGTGGGTCGGAGGATGGTTTGTTTATGCGACTATGTGTGGATTTTGGCATATCTGAGTTTGAGGGGATGTGGATCGGACTTGTGTGGATCGGAGGTGAGGTGAGGTGAGGTCGGCGGTGTGTAGATCGGAGGTGAGGTGAGGTGAGGTGAGGTGAGGTGAGGTCGGAGGTGTGTGGATCGAAGGTGAGGTGAGGTGAGGTGTGTGGATCGGAGGTGTAAAACGATCAAACCCATAAACAAACGCCGTCGGACTGAGCCATAATCAACTGGAGAAGGAAAACTCACCGTGGGTCTGCGTTTGGCGCCGAACAAAGAGTGGGTGGACCTCGGTGATCGACTACCATGAGGGAGAGGATCGAGTGGCTGAGCTCGGCGTGTGTGGATTAGTGAGATGATCGGACTACCGTGGTTGGATCGGTGTGAGCTTGTAGAGTGAGCTGTTCTCTCTTCTTTCTCTATCTCTCTCTCTTTTGCGTGTCTAACCCGGAAATGGTTTGAAGTGAAAATAAAAATGTAAAACCATTTCCGGGTCAAAGGCTCATTTTACACGGTCAACTGAATTGGTTTTACGGAAAATTTTATTTTCCATGCGCAACCAAACACGCACTGAGGTGTAAAACCATTTTCTGAAATGGTTTTATACCAAAACAAACACACCCTAAATTGTACATTACTTAATGTGCTGCCGTTGTATCTGTACCTTTTTCTTTTTAGGTCAACTCCTCAACAAAAATTAGTAGACTAAATTCACTCATTTTTAAAATACATAGATATATATATATATATATATATATAGAGAGAGAGAGAGAGAGAGAGAGAGAGAGAGAGAGAGAGAGCTTATTAAAAATATTTTCATCCCTAAAATATTAACAAATTTTATTTGTCCTTAAATTTTACTAAATGTTTTTTTTTTCATCCCTAAACTATTGAAAAAAGTACTTTTTTCATCCCTATTGTTGTCTCTAAAATTTTGAAAAAAACTCTTTACAAAGTTTAGGAATGAAAAAAGAATTTATTAAAGTTTAGGGACCAAAAACAAATTTTTGTTAAAGTTTAGAGACCAAAATAGTATTTTACTCAATCATAAATGATTTTAGCACTATAACTGAAAACTACTGTAGCAAAATATTTTTTAAATGGCAAAACACTGTTCACATTTTAAGTAAAAACTAATTTATGAAAACATTTTATATTTGTTTAGAGTAAGGGTCTATTTGGATACCACTTATTTTGCTGAATACTGAAAATTTATTACTGAAAACACTGTAGCAAAATATTTTTTAAATGGCAAAACACTGTTCACATTTTAAGTAAAAACTAATTTATGAAAACATTTTATATTTGTTTAGAGTAAGGGTCTATTTGGATACCACTTATTTTGCTGAATACTGAAAATTTATTACTGAAAACACTGTAGCAAAATATTTTTTAAATGGCAAAACACTGTTCACACTGTGCCGTGGGTCTGTGTTTTCTTCATTTGTTTGCAACAGTTCCATGGGCCCTAAGCTTAAAACACATAAACAATGCCTAACGCTGCAAAACGCGTTACCCAAACGCCCGCTAAAAAAGAGAGATTATTTTGATATAAATCTTATTATATATGAAACAATTAAAGAAACTATTTATTTCTAATTTTAGACATATGACTTATTTAATGAATCGTATAATTGTTTTAAAAAAATTATGATTCCTTGTCACGGTCTGAAGCCGATCATTACTAGCTGACATTAGGTTAGGACCGTTGTATTATATGGAAAGTGGCCTCCATGTTCTGCCTAAGGGCTGGTTTATTTGAATACTTCCTACCTAACATAACATAAAGCTGGTATGTATAAGAAATTGACAAAAGCAAAGTTTTGTAGCAGTTGGTGAAAATAACGTTGACAATGTAAACAAACTATTGGCATACCGAGTACCTAGACATAACAAATAAACCTTTCAGGAACTTCCATCACCACTCAGTCTCACCCACAACGCGTTTTCTATATCCATCCCTCTCATATGCTTTACTATTTTTAAAAACCACAGCCTTTTCATTCTTTTCATTGTCTTTGTTTTGCAAACCTCCCTGGTGAGAAAGCTAGGAAAGTTTTTGTTAGAGAAGCTTCAATCCCTTCATTCATCTCTCTTCTTCCTCTCTGTGATTCCCCAAAAACCAACCTAAGAAAATGTGTCCTATGAGGTTCATCTTGGTGTTTTTCTCCGCAATACTAGCAGGATATTTTGCATGGCGGACGGTTCGTTCTTCGCCAGAGACAGAAAACATTTTTGAGGACTCTACGGTTGAAAATATATCAATGAAAGATAAACAAGAATTCAATCTGAGAAAGGTATGGTATTAACTTTCACGATTTCTCCCCCTTTTTTTCTGTTTCCTTTTGTGTTGTTTCTTTCTCCTAACTTGGATGTTGTACCATTTCAGACAATTCATAATGGGTTCTGCGTATTCGTTAACATGGCCAGCGGGAGGTACTTATGGAGGAATCTGAGGGACATGAGGAACAATGAGAAAGTCAAGAGCTGCTAATATTTGATAATGGAAGTAATTACAAGTTCTGTAATCAATCTCTTTTTCTTTTCTTTTTTATTCTTTTTGAAGGGATCTGGATCTAGGTTGGGTTAGAGTGGATATAAAAGTGTAAACTCCATACAATTCTGCAAATGGTAGTGTCAAATTTTATTTTCAAATGCACATCTCTCTTTAGCTTTCGAAGAAAAAGGATAAAGAGCAAACAAATTGGTGAAGACAGACTAAATTTCAACAACAAAAAAGCCAGTAATACAATCAAAACAGATGTATATTGCTCCAAAATTAAAAGATCTGACGAATCCAAATTCTTGGTCCAACACAAATTTCAATGTCTAATCTGCAAATTTTACAATTCTATTCATCAAACCTGTAGACACTAGAGTTTTATATCCAACAGGTGAGTATATGTAGTTATGTACAACAACAAGAACATCATATGTCAGCATATGCACAACTTCATTCTAAAGAACAAAGACCTGTAATTTATTACAGAAGATAAGATAGGAGTGGCAAGATTTACTTTAAATCGACCTGCAGCTTAATAGACATGTACAGAAGAGTAAGCAGTGCGCCCTGTGGAAGTGGTGCATACCTTGCAAGATTGGAGCCTACCCACATGGCTACCACCACTAGAGCAACTATACTGCTACTGGTTTTTCCACAAACCCAACTTGCAAATGAGAGGCACAATGTTAGCAAAACACCACCCCTCCCACCCAATATCCATGCAATTACATAACCAATCTTATACCCAGCATCCAACTTCCTATCGAACAAAGCCATGAGGCTACTAAAGGTGAGAGACAATCTGGATCCAAATGTCTGCAGTAAAAATAAAGATAGAAAGGCAGATCTAAGCACTTCGGTGAAGGGACCTCTCTCTTCATCTGTATTCCCTTCTTCAACCACCTCATCTACTTCATTATCGGAGGAATTATCTTCCCTGACATTATAACGTTCCCAATGTCTCTCATGTTGAATTTTCCACCTCAGTTCAGCCCACCTATAAATCCATACCCTGCCTTCATATTCAGGGCTTTGGTCCCATTTTCCTCTAAATGGCCCGTCAGTATCTTCATGAAATTTGAGTTCTTGGTCATACTGAGTCCTTGTTGCTTCATTAGACAGTACCTTTAAGAGGATACATAAAGCAGAAACATTGTCATAAGCTTTTAGAAGTATGAACTGACAGAGGAGTTTCAGGAAAAGGAAAATACACTATTTGAATGTGGAAGCAAATGTTTGACATTTCTATTACGACCAAGTTCATTAAAATCAGGAGTCAGTATTTTACCAATATTAAATGTGGAAGCAATTGGTTATGACATTTCCAGTACAACTAAGAATTATCTCAGTCAATGTTTTCAATATTCCAGAAACTATTTCGACTGATAAACAGCATTCAGGTTTTCAATATTCGAACTTTTCTAAAACTGTTCATAGCATATCTTTTCTTATGGTCACAAATAAAATAGAATTGTTTATATCTTTTTCAATAGAATCACAAATCAACAATTTCCAGACACAAAATGAAAAATTACTAACTTCAGAGCAAGTCACAAATATCTCCTAACCTTGAGTAGTAAAATAAGAAGTTCATGTGAACAGAAAATTTTCATTCATATATAAAGCAGTTGTTGTAAATCACAGATGATTAAGAATTGCTCACTTCATATGCATGACGGATACTCTTGAATACCTCACCAGCTTTTGAATCCTTGCTAACATCAGGATGATACTGTAATCAAAACAGACAAATACATGTAAACAAATTTTTTGTGCCTTTTGTAATAGAGAATTAACAAAAAAAACTCATAAAATTTAGACTAAACTACACCCTCTAAGTTTGTGAACATTTTGATTTTACCCCCTTATATTTTAAATGTTGGATTTTTGTCCTTGAAATTATTTAGTGTTCTAAATTTCGTCATTCCATCCATGTCCATTTATGATGTGGCCATAAATGCCACCCAAGCATGCTGTGTTTGTTAGTTGAACCAATCAAAACATGTCATGTCCATTTATATGGTAGCTCAATTAAATAGCGAAAAGAAGCTTTAAAAAATTAAAACAATTCTCTTAAATCCAAAAATTACATCTACTTAAAAAATAAAATAATATATTTTTTCTAGCATTTCCTCAGCATCCAAATGGAGTGCCAATGACCCAATCTCCCAAAAGCACCAATTTGTTGTTCCATTCAAAGCAACTTTGACCGTTGCCGGACTCCATCGCTCAACATTGCCATTCAAATAGTGCTCTTTTACAACCATTTTGGTTGAAATCAAGGATTAGTAGAAAGTTGGATGAGATAAGTTGTTCAGCTTTCATGGTGTAGTTTCATGGAGTTTGTGTGTGTTAATTCAGCTAATAGGCTGGCTGTGTGTGGTGGGGTTTGGTCATAGCATACCAGCAAATATTTAGATGAAGGCGACAGCTCGTCCGGGTTGTGATCTGGGGAAAGCTCGGTATCTAGATTTGGGGATCACCTTGGCTTGGAGGGTCGTAGATGTGGGAGACAGATTTAGTGAGGGTGGAAATAGGATCACCAAGAAACGAACGCCATGGGCTAAAGAAAAAAGAAGGGTAAACGAAAAGGAAAAAAGGAAATAATAAATTGATTCTGTGAATTAAAAAACTTAAATACTAACAAAGTCAAATAGGGCATTTAATGGCCACGTCATTGACAGACAGACAAAAGGATGAAATTCAAAATGCTATACAATGTCAATGACGAAAATCCAAAATTTGAAACATATAGAGGGTGAAATTTGACTTGGTGAAACTTCCCAACAACAGAAAATCCATCAGGAAAGAGCATTTCAGTTTAATTCTGCAATTTTGTAACGTAATCATTTGACTAAAAAGAATAAGAATGCATACAGTGATCTGGGAAGAAATTTTAGAAAAAATTGAAAACATGAAGTAAACAAAGTGGAAGGGCATTAGCCCAAAAAATAACATCCATGCAGTGTGCACAGTGCACAAAGGTATCCCTGACATCATTTGGGCCACATGGAAGGCACAAGGCATGAAACTACACACTAACAAACATTTTCAAGTCAATCTATGATGCATTGTGAAAGTTACAATACATTAACCATAGTCCATATACAATGAACACTGAAGGCATGCAGTCCTGATGATATGGATGAACATTCGGCGACAGAAATTCCCTATATTCTGGAAAAGCACAGAGATCAAGCCATAGAAGACTAATTTGTTGTTGCTTCGAAATTTTATCCACTCAAGATTTTTTTATTGAGTCAATGTGTGAAGTTCAATTGAAGCAAAACTTGTATTTTATTTTAAAGGTCTTAGAAGTATTCTAGGGTTGAAAGAATTTTATTTATTATTATTTTTTTAAAACATGTTATGGTCAGTTTTGTATTTAGGGGCAAAACTGTAACTTCAGAAACTCATGCATATAAGGGGTAGTTTGGTAATTTAGTTGAGACTAGAATTATCTAGGAGATTCTAAGTATCTTAGGTTTTAGTTTCTTTGAGTCCAAGTTATCTTTTATTACCTTATAAGGAGGTCAAGATTTACAGTGTATGTAAGCATGTTATTGTACTTGAATCAGATGGAGTTGATTAATAAATTTTTTTTATTTGATAAATAATAGAATTGTATTAATCAAAAATCTAGGTATGCCGGGGGTGTACATGGATAACAGTACATCAAACTCTTAAATTATAATGATCAAGAATTTCTAAAAATTTAGAACAAGGAAAAAGATTAAAGGACGAACTCCACTCCAACAAGGTGTGGAAAAGGAGAGATTTAAGTTCAGAAATAGATCATTCACTCCAACAAGGTGTGGAAAAGGAGAGATTTAAGTTCAGAAATAGATCATTCCTTCCCCTCGAAACATCTTGAGTTTCGTTCTCGCCAAATACACCATAGGACACAATGTGGTACAGCCCTCCATAAATCAATGCTCCGATGTCCACCGAAGGAACCTCGCCAACTCAAAAGTAAATCAATAACACTTTGGGGCATAACCCATAGAAGACCAAATAGAGTCCACACCATAGACCATAACTCATAAGCAATAGGACAATGAAGAAGAAGATGATTCATCGATTCCCCACTCTTTTTACACATATAGCACCAATCTACAACTGCAACACCCTTATACCATAAGTTCTCGAGAGTCAAAATCTTACCTAATGCGGCAATCCATGAGAAGAAAGCAACCCTAGGAGGGATTTTTGAACGCCACACAAGTTTCCAAGGGAAAAGAGTGTCAGGTGTAGAGGAAAGGGAGAAATAGTACTCACTCACTTTAAAACTTTTATTCCTTGCCCGTTTCCAACAAAGTTTGTCCTAGCCTTCACCATTAAGAGGCATAGAATTGATAAGATCCAAAAAAGTGTAAAAATGTTCCAATTCCCAATCTTGGGCATCCCTAGAAAATTGAAGATCCCAGTGGAGCCTATATATGAATAGATTTACGAAATCTTTCTTTGCTTGCTTGGGGTGAGTTTGGCCTTAGGAGAATTTATCAAAGGGAGGTAGACTAACTATGATAAAGAGTACTCTTTCTAGATTGCCAACATATTTTCTCTCATTATTCCCTATTCCCTATTCCCTTATCTATCGCTGCTTGTATTGTGAAGTTGCAAATGGATTTTTTATGGGGCAGTTTCAGGGATGAATTTAAATTCAACCTCATCAAGTGGAAGCAGGTTTATAATCTGATTCAAGTTGGCAGACCAGGGGTGAGGCATCTAGCTTTGTTTAATAAGTCTTTAGTGGGTAAATGGCTTTGGCAGTGAATGGGGCAATTGGTGTATGAAATCCGTCTTGGGTACTCAAGGTTTTTTTTTTTTTTTTATAAGTAATAAGTTTATTGATATCAAAAAGGGAACACCCTAGTACAAAGGGAGTGTACAAGGGGGTCAAACAATCAAGAACAAAATAAGGCTAGGAAAATTTGCTGGTTTTATTAAAAATGAGGGTTGTTTTGGCACCTAGGTTCAATTCTGGTAGGATTGGTGGTGCGGGGAGAGAGCTCTTTAATATGCTTTTCCTAGATTATATATGCTGGCTCAGAATAAGGATGCTGCTGTAGCAGATTTTCTGATTAGGAGATATGGGTCAGATTCAGCGGGATGTGAATTTCTATAGGGTTTTGAATGATTGGGAGTTGGGCATGTTGGCAGATTTCTTCCTGATCCACTAAACCAAAATAACAAGGGATGTCATGCCAACAAAAGGTAAGCCTTTTGAAGTTAAATCGTATTACAAAGTGTTGAATGTAGGGGCACCAACTCTGTTTTCATGGGTGCTAATTGTGTATTAGGGCTGTATGTGCAAGCAAGATGGGAGTCTTGAGACCATTTATTGTTACATTGTCAAATGGCTAGAGAGTTATGGTCATTTCCATTGTGTTTGTTTGAAGTGCAGTGGGTTATGCCTAAAAGGGTGGTAGATATGCTGGCGTGTTGGAAAGGGCAGCATGCCAGGAATGGTATTGGAGTTGTTAGGATTGCTAGGACATTCAAAGGCTCGGAACACTCTACGGTGTATATGAAGCTCATGTTTTTATGTACTTTGTTTGGTTGGATGACTTCCTTGCATGGTAATTCAGCCTCCAGCTTATTGAACTTCATAGACAGTTGTACTTTTCTTGTTCCTTAATGCACCTACAGTATCTATCAATATATACTGTATTGTTTCTTTTTTTCTTCTAATTAATAAGTGATAAAACTTCATTGAAAAATAAATAAATCGTATAAGGAACCGAAGGAACCAAAGCACACAGGCAGTGTACTAAGGAACCAACAAAATATCAAAGCTATATTGCATGGAAAGTACAACTATCAAACAAATCAGCTAAAGAATTAAAAGTAAAAACACCCAAAGCATTGTCCACTCCAGCAAAGTTTATTTAATTTTTACAATTTTTTTATATATAAATAAATGAAATTATTTAATTAATAAAGGTCTACTTATTTGTCCCAAAAAAAAAACTGTAATGGCTCAAAATTAAATAGACTAGAGTTTCATAAGATAGACATAGGGAAAATATACAATTTCTTGAAGCAAGCATATTACTAGAAAATTATGAACAGTTTTTTTTTTTTTTTTTTTGTGTAGGAACTAAAGGGTAATTTGAATATAGGAAATATGAACACTTCATTTGAGGTGCTGTACTCGTGTTATATCTGTGTCGGACACTTGACACGCCTATGAAACTTTTGCATGCGTGTCTCAGCCGTGTCCTTTTTATAATAATAAAAAATGCAGGACACAACCGAGACATAAGAACAAGAGGAATCAAATACCCTTTCAGAAAACAAGAGAGCATTCATGCTCTGAATAGTAATAGTGCATTTGAAAATGAATAAATATCCTTTACTCTTGATTTGTATTCTAATTTCTAAACATCCTTTAATAGTCATAGATTTGCTTTATTATCCATTATTATTCTTAATTTGATATATTTAATATTATATGAAAAATAAATGCTTAATAATTTATAGAGTATAATAAAAAAAATATTTAATAATTATGTAATAGACGTGTCTTGCCATACCCATGTCCTATTTTTTCAAAAATGCCATGTTGTGCCCGTATTCCTGTGTTCGTATTTCTTAGGATTTGATGAGTTATTTGTAGAGAAAGCAAATGGGGTTCTAGGATTTTGATAAGTAAGAAGATTAGATTAAACTTATGAGTCAAGTGACGTAGATGTGAGAAGAAACCAAAATCAAACGTGCCCACAATATAATTTATGACCAGCAGCGTGGGTGGTAACCAGTGATCTCCAGCTTGACTGGCACCTCCTTCCCTTGCAAGTGGTAGGTGGAGGGTAAGGTTATGGGTCCAAGACCGACAAGATGTGTGTGTAATTTACCAATTAAAAAAATATCAAGGATAGTACACGTAAACAGTCACTTGAATAGTAAAAAACAGAGAAGAGAAAAGGAGAAAAGAAACAAAGAAGGCCAACGTGCTTAATATTCAAAACAATCAATATTTTATTAATCAACTCCATCTTGTTACGATACAATATCACACTTACCTATCCCCAAAAAAAAAAAAAAAAAAAAAAAAAAAAAAAACATTACAATAACTCACTTATAAAGAAGATTCTTGACACAGGAGACGTAAGAAGATTTTTATTTAATATTATTTATGTTTGTAAGTCAATTGTATTTTAATGTTTTAGGTCCTAGTAGTTTATTAGGCTATTAGTCTTTTAATTTGGAAGCAAGGTTATTTTTGTAATAAGGCAATTAGGGTTTTCTAGCCAATTAAAACTAGGATTTAGCAATCCTTTATAAGCAATCTATTGTATTCCTTGAGGGGATAGTTGATATTTTGATAAATGAAAAAAATAGCCGTTTGGTCTCTTTTGGTCTGGTGCTGACTCCAGGTCTACCCTAAGTGCTTACTCCTAACACCCAACAACCAACAAACCCCACAGCCAGACCTGTTCAGGTTCTTTCAAAAGGTTTCTTCGTACACCACCACCCATTGGAAAGCCAATGCTGCCATCCCAATAAACGATTAAAGCGCCAACCTATTCACAGGCCACTTAGAGTTCCTCTTTTGTCTTAGTGCAACGCCGCTCCATCTTGCTGTCTCAAAGTACTGCGTTGCCAACCCACTCCACAAGATTAGTACCGCAAGAATTCGTTAATGTCGATCTCACCTTGTTGTCCCAGAGCCGCCGCCAACAGCCATCACAAGACCGCCGCTGTTGCAACAAATAGCCAATCCATCGACCCCATATCAGATGTAACTCGATAGTCCCATCTGAGTTCCTTCTTCCTAGCAGCACTAGCATCATATTTCACTCTCAATACACATTATCAGGCAAAGAATGCATTGGCAAGTTGGTAATGGAAAGAGTATTTGTGTTTGGAAAGATAAATGGCTCCCAACCCAATCCACTTATCAAGTAATCTCACCCAGAACATTGCTGCTAGAAAATGTAAAAGCTGATTTTCTTATTGATGCAGAACATGGATGTTGGAGAGCTGATTTGGTAAGGGAACTGTTTATTAATTTTGAAGCTGAAACTATCCTAAGCATCCCTCTGAGTATTAGTATGCCTCCAGATAGATTGGTTTGGGCAGCTACACCAAATGGAAAGTTCACTGTCAAGAGTGCCTATTGGTTAGCCATGGATATGCACAATGCAGAACAAGAAGGAACCTCGGAAGCTAGTGGATAGCGGCAACTATGGAAGTCTGTTTGGGGTGCTGTTGCACCAAATAAAATCAAAAACTTTGTTTGGAGGGCTTGTCAAAATATACTCCCCACGAAATCCAACCTATACCACAGACAAGTGATTAATAGTGAAGTTTGTGAGCTATGTGATAAGAGTTGTGAGACAACAAGCCATGTTCTTCTTCACTGTGATTTTGCTACATCAGTATGGGAGGCTTGTGGTTTGATGATAGGTAGGGAGTGTACTTTTGAAGATATGTTTTGGAAATTAAGTAATGACTCGGGACCATCAGCTATGGACCTTACTCATTTCATGGCAGTTTCCTGGAATATTTGGAATAACAGAAATGGTATTTGACATGGTGAGAAGCCTAAAACTGTGGCCTCTCTAATCCTCGAAGCAACCAAGTTTGTAACTGAATACCAATATCTCCAAGACTACCCCATCTCATCGGTAAACTCACTCCCTACTAGATGGATTCCACCTACAACAGGTGTGTATAAAGCTAATGTTGACTGAGCTGCTTTCCGAGACCAGTCTACTGCCAGTGTGGGTGTGCTTCTTCGGGATGATAAAGGACAGGTAGTTGGTGCCTTGAACCAGAAGATCTATGCTCCTTTGGGCCCTCTTGAGGCTGAGGCAAAAGCTATGGAAGCTGTTATTATTTTTGCAAGGGACATTGGAATTCAAGATGTTATTTTTGAAGGGGACTCTCTACAAGTCTGCAATGCTATGAATGGTTGCTTGTTAGCTCCCCCCTGCTGTTGCGAATGTCTTAGAGGGCATCTTTCTTCAGCTTCAGTCTTTTCGTTCTTTTCTTTTTTCTCACATTAAAAGGGATGGTAATAAGCCTGCCCATTTGTTAGCTCAACATGCTAAGTTTGTTCATGATTTTGAGGCATGGATTGAGGAAGCCCCCAGGTTTTTAGAACCTGCTGTTGCCTTTGATGTTGTAGTTTGTATTTGACTCTTATTGTTGTGGTTTGTACCTGACTACTATTATTAATATGAAGTAGTTTTTTCCTATAAAAATAAATAAATAAATAAGTAAGGGGAACACATCAGGCATTCTTTGTTTCTTCTCACAAAACTCTCAAATAGGGGGGAATACATGGAATATCCCTTCAAAATTCATTCCATTCCACTCCTTTCCCCACTCCCAAACAAGCTAATTTGATACTGATATCTTGGCAATTCAAACATCAAACCATATATGTATAGATTATTTTCTCCCACTTTTTTTGTTTAAAGTGAAATGTCTCCTATTTTCACAGCTTGTGCTTATAAAGAATAGAAATAATGTTTTGAATTGAAAAGATACTTAGCATACTTTATGTGCTTTTTAGAGAATAAAACTTTTAGAAATGATAGATTTGCCAGATACAACAAAACAGAATAGGGATTCTAGCCACACACTTTTTGAAATGATATCTTTTAAATTTGAAAATATGTGGTTTACAGTGGATAGGTTCATTGAAATAGTTCAAAACTAGTGGAGTGATTATGAGTTATGACTATCATGGAATCCCTAATCACAGAGTTGAACTGAAAGCTCTTAAAGAAGATTTGAAGGTTTGGAAGTAGTGCGAGTTTAGGGATCAAATAAAAGGAGATTGCTTAATGATATATCATGCTTGGATGAGAAAGAAGGCAGAAATGGATTAACTTCTGAAGATAGGGATCAAAGGGAGGATTTGAAATCTGAATTGGAGAGGCTGGCAACCTTGAAAGAAATTTCTTGGAGGCAGGAACCAGAGAGCTGTTTGGCTAAAGGAAGGAGATAGCAATGCCAGATTCTTCCACAGGTTGGCGTATTCCAACAAGTAATCCAATCATATTGGTCAATGAGGTGAATGGAACAGTTTATTAGGAGGATTCTGAGATAAGGAAATAGATAGTTAATCTTTATGAATTCCTTTACAAAAAGACTGGGTTTTGGAGGCCAACAGAAGATGGGTTGGCTTTTTATTTCGTAGCTGAGGCAGATAAATTGGTGCTGGAACAGGATTTTGAAAAGGATGAGATAGTCAAAGCTCTTAAGGAGATGAGGGGAGATAAAGCCCCTAGAATGAATGGATATTACTATGGCATTTTCCAACATTGCTGGTGGGTGGTAAAAGGGGATGTTATGACTTTCTTCAAGTAATTCCATGATACTCGTAAGTTTGAAAAATATCTTAATGTCTTTTCCCAAAGAGGACTAATACTTTTTTTTTATAAGTAACAAATCTTTATTAAATCAAAAAGTTGCAAGTTATACAAAAAAAGGGAAATGAAATCAGCCTCTCAAATTACACCACTCAATCATCTCTAACTAGGAAAAAGAAGGATCTAATTGAAGAACCCTGAGAGGACTAATACTATAAATATAAGAGATTTTTAGCTTGGTTGGGAGCATTTATAAGCTGCTGGCGAACCTGTTGGTATTGATTGAAATTGATGTTGGATAAATTATTATCCAAATCCCAAAATACTTTTGTGGGAGTGAGGCAAATTTCGGATTCTGTAGTCTGTCCTAATTGCAAGTGAATGTTTGGATGGTAAGCTTGATATTTAAACAGCTTATGGTAATAAGTTGAAATGTATGTATCAATCTCTAGACTTTGGTATAACAAGGAGTTTCCCATAATGGAAATAAGTGAAATGTGATTGCATAAAACCTTGAATCACAAATAGCATTATTAAAAAAAGAAGCAAAAGACTAGTGTAGGGAAAACCCAACTGAGGTTCAGATGCATTATCGAAGCCTAAAGTTTCTTAGAGAAAAAAACAAAGGAGAAACCTCTTTAGGGTAGGGCGTTGACTTGAAATAAGCAAAAGCCTAGTGTTCATGAAGGAACTAACAAGCCAAAGGCGATATATTATTGATAAATTAAGAAAATTTATCTTACAATGATATCATAATTTTGTAGTTAGAAGAAGAGAAGAAGCCCTAAAAAAAAAAAAAAAAAAAAAAAAAAAAAAAAAAAAAAGAAATAGAAATAGTGGAGTAAGGCATCTAAGGAGTCGGAGTCAGAGTCGGGGATACCTTACGGGCAAGAAGGCGATAAGCCCGTTTGACGTCAGAGGAGGTAGCATTGGGACTGATGCCAAGCACGGTGTAGAGCTCCTGCTCCGCCGCACGAGATGATGATGACACCACCACTGGACCCCACCTCCGGTACCGCTGGTGCTGACTTCGACTTCTACTTGGAGAAGATGCAATTGAATCAAAGAAGAAGAAGAAACCACTACTACTGCTGCTGCTGCCAGTGCCAGTGTTGATGATGGCCGCCAATTTCATTTTTATTTTATCTACTACTCTTTTTCTTTTCTTTTTTGGTTACGTGTTGAACTTGAATCTGATATTATTCCTCACTCTTCAATCGAGTAATAATGTGATTAGAGGGAAGCTGCTGGATTTTTTTTTTTCAAAATAACACCTATTTTCAAACTATTTTATTTGTTAGCAAAGTTTCCAAATTATTTAGAAAACTAACATCTCGAAACTGAAACATTCGAATTCATTGAAGCAAATCGAGTATGAGAGGGTTGAGTTCCACATAACTTAAAGTCCTAGAGACACGATTTGTATGGAAATTGAGTCCTTAAAACTTGAGTTCCCTAAACCAGATCCAAAACAAGAACGCAGCAACTCCAGCAACCCAGCAACAAAAAATGCAACGACACACTAGCAACGGTTTGGATTCTCTCTGTCTCTCTCTCTCTCTCTACCAGATTTGTAGAAACCCTAGCCTTTGGGTTTTGGGTATTTTCCAAATTTTGATTTGGGTAGAAAGAAAATCATATTCTCACTCCCTCTCTCAACCAGATTTGCAGAAACAGAGAGCCCTTGAATTTTCGGTATTTTCTGAATTTTTGATTTGGGCATTTTCTGAATTTTTGATTTGGGTGTTAAGAAAGGAAAAAGAAGGAAGAATAGAAAAAACTAGAAGGGAAAAGAGCCACAGGACCTGGACTCAAGTCCATAAAACTCGAGTTTTTCATACTCGAAATGTTAGTTTTTCAAATAATTTAAAAACGTTGTTAACTAAAAAAATTGTTTGAGAAATGATGTTATGTTGGAAAAAAAAATCCAAAGCTACTTTGCTTCCTTTGTTGGACATGGGTTGGGTTCAAGTTCAAGTTAATGGACCTTTTTCTGCTTTTTATTTATCAAAAATAGTCGCAGCCCATTTTCTATTTTACCAGTACTACATGACGTACTGCAAAATGGATTCTGACCCGGACACGTTATTCATTATCACGTTTCATTTGCCTAAACCAAATATGCATTTTAGAGGTTTTTTTTAAGAGTAATTCTACTATTCATTTGCCCAAACCAAAAATGCATTTTCATAACAAATTCTAAGTAACAAATTGTTATTGTTGGGCAAAAAAATAATTTTAATGGTGGGTTCTAAATTAGGAAAAATTATTGTATGAGACAGTCTCAAGAGACCATCTCATACAATACTTACTTGATACGAACTTCAATCGACACGCTTTTAGACCCAACAAATAATATTAGAATATTTGCCCAAGAAAGCTAAAATTCATATTTTGATAGAAACCCTGACCCAACATTTATAAATGAAACGCGAATCAAAGGTATAAGTAATAGACCCCGACATAATAATTATAACTGAATCACGAACCAAAAGTATAAAATTTGAACGCCACAAGGAAGAATCCTTGATAAGTTCACGGTTCTTTAAGAACTAAGAGAAAAAGCAAAGACTCACATTTTTTTCTGATTTTTATTCAAAAAATCCCTCCACTACAATAAGTGCATGATATTTATAAGACATGACTGAAAATAGGAAAATATATTAAAAAAAACGTACTAAATAATAAAATTCTAAATTAAAGTTGATATGGTCTGAAATTAGCAGCTCCAAAATAGGAATATAGCTAAAAACATTCTAAATAATAAAAGCCTAAAATTAAGTTGTATTTGGTCTGAAATTGGCAACTCCTGAATAGGAAAATATCTATTAATTGGTAAGGAGCTGAAAAGTCAATCAGTTATTAATCCACACCATAAATCACGCACAATTAAGTCAAATCAGCCCTCAATATCTTGAATTAAATTTATTGTGCCCGCACATTCCTTTGGGCTAAGCCTGGAATGAAAACTTATTTTTTTTCCTTTCTCGGCCTAGACCAGCCCATTTTGGCTTCAAATGATGCCTGGAGGAAGTTTTTCAATTTTTTAAAATTTTTTTTTCTATTTTTTTCGGAATACTCTAGTTGAGGTCGGTTAGAAACCACTCGGATCGAAAACTTATTTTTCTGCCTTTCTTGGCCTGGCCCGACCCATTTTGGCTTCAAATGATGCCAGGATGAAGTTTTTCAATTTTTAGAATTTTTTTTTTCTATTTTTTTTCGGAATTCTCTTGTCGGGGTCGGGTAAAAACCGCTTGGATCGAAAACTTATTTTTCTCCCTTTCTTGGCCTAGCCCAACCCGTTTTGGCTTCAAATGTTTTTAGGACGAAGTTTTTCAATTTTTTGAATTTTTTTCCTAGTATTTTCAGAATTTTCTAGTTGTGGTTGGGTCGGGTAAAAACTGCTAGGATCGAAAACTTATTTTTCTCCCTTTCTCGGCCTAGCCCGACCGTTTTGGCTTCAAATGATGCTCAGAGGAAGTTTTTCAATATTTTAGATTTTTTTTCTATTTTTTTCGGAATTCTCTAGTTGGGGTCGGTTAAAAACCATCCAGATCGAAAACTTATTTCTCTCCCTTTCGTGGCCTAGACCGGCCCGTTTTGGCTTCAAATGATGCCCGGAGGAGGTTTTTTAATTTTTTAAATTTTTTTCTATTTTTTTCGGAATTCTCTATTTGGGGTCGGGTAAAAACCACTCGGATCAAAAACTTTTTTTTCTCTCTTTCTCGGTCTGGGCCGACCCGTTTTGGCTTGAAATGATGCCAAGATGAGGTTTTTCAATTTTTTGAATTTTTTTACTATTTTTTTTTTTGGAATTTTCTATTTGGGGTCGGGTAAAAACCGCTCGGATCGAAAACATATTTTTCTTGCTTTCTTGGCCTCGCCCGACCTGTTTTGGCTTCAAATGATGCTCGGAGGAAGTTTTCAAATTTTTTTTAATTTTTTTCTGTTTTTTTTTTTTTTCTAAATTCACTAGTTGGGGTCGGGTAAAAACTGCTCGGATCAAAAATTTATTTTTCTCGGTTTGGTCCGACCCGTTTCGGATTCAAATGATGCCTGGAGGAAGTTTGTCGGTTTTTTGATTTTTTTTTTTCTATTTTTTTTAGAATTCTCTATTTGGGGTCCGGTAAAAACCGCTCGAATCGAAATCTTTTTTTTTTCTCCCTTTCACCCTCTGGCCCGACCCGATTAGGCTTGAAATGATGCTAGGATGAAGTTTTTCATTTTTTTTAAAAATTTTTTTGCTATTTTTTTTGGAATTTTCTAATTGGGGTCGGGTAAAAATCGCTCGGATCGAAAACTTATTTTTCTCCCTTTCTCAACCTAGCCCAACCCGATTTGGCATCGGATGATGCCTGGAGGAGGTTTTTCAATTTTTTGAATTTTTTTTCTATTTCTTTCGGAATTCTTTAATTGGGGTCGGCTAAAAACCGCTCAGATTGAAAACTTATTTTTCACCCTTTCTCAGCCTCGATCGGCCCGTTTTGGCTTCAAATGCTGTCAGGATGAAATTTTTCAGTTTTTTGAATTTTTTTGCTATTTTTTTCGGAATTTTCTAGTTGAGGTCGGTTAAAAACCGCTCAGATCGAAAACTTATTTTTCTCCCTTTCTTGGCCTGGCCCAACCTGTTTTGGCTTCAAATGATGCTCGGAGGAAATTTTCCAAATTTTTGAATTTTTTTCCTTTTTTTTTTTAGAATTCTCTAGTTGCAGTCGGGTAAAAACCGCTCGGATCGAAACTTTTTTTTCTCCCTTTCTCGGCCTAGCCAGACCCGTTTTGGCATGAAATGATGCCTGGATGAGGTTTTTCAATTTTTTGAATTTTTCTGCTTTTATTTATTTATTTTTTTTAAATTCTCTAGTTGGGGTCGGGTAAAAACAGCTGGGATCGAAAACTTTTTTTCCCCGTTTCTCGGCCTCGCCGGACCTGTTTTTGCATGAAATGAAGCTAGAATGATGTTTTTCAATTTTTTGATTTTTTTTTTCAGAATTTTCTAGTTGGGGTCCGGTAAAAACCGCTCGGATCGAAAACTTTTTTTTTTCTCACTTTCTCCATCTAGCCCGACCCGTTTAGGCTTGAAATGATGCCAGGATGAAATTTTTCAATTTTGGAATTTTCTAGTTGGGGTCGGGTTAAAATCGCTCAGATCGAAAACTTATTTTTCTCCCTTTCTCAGCCTAGCCCGACCCGTTTTGGCATCGGATGATGCCCGGAGGAGGCTTTTGAATTTTTTGAATTTTTTTTCTATTTCTTTCGGAATTCTCTAGTTGGGGTCGGGTAAAAACCGTTCGGATCGAAAACTTGCTGTTCTCCCTTTCTCGGCCTAGCCCATTCCATTTTGGCTTCAAATGATGCCCGGAGGAAGTATTTCAATTTTTTGAAATTTTTTTCTATTTTTTTTCGGAATTCTCTTCTTGGGGTCGGGTAAAAGCCGCTCGGATCGAAAACTTATTTGTCTCCCTTTCTCGGCTTGGCCCAGCCCGTTTTGGCTTCAAATGATGCCCGGAGGATGTTTTTCATTTTTTTTTTTATTTTTTCGGAATTCTCTAGTCGGGGTCGGGTGAAAACTGCTCGGATCGAAAACTTAATTGTCTCCCTTTCTCGGCCTGGCCCAACCCGTTATGGCTACAAACGATGCTAGGATGATGTTTTTTAATTTTTTGAATTTAATTTTCTATTTTTTTCGAAATTCTCTAGTCCGGGTCGGCTAAAAACAGCTCGAATCGAAAACTTATTTTTCTCCTTTTCTCAGACTGGCCCGCCCCGTGTTGGCTTCAAATGATGCTAGGATGAAGTTTTTCAATTTTTTGAATTTTTTTGCTATTTTTTTCGGGATTATCTAGTTGGGGTCGAATAAAAACTTCTCGAATCGAAAACTTATTTTTCTCCCTTTCTCGGACTAGACGGGCCCGTTTTGGCTTCAAATGATGCCAGGAGGAAGTTTTTCAATTTTTTAAAATTTTTTTTCCATTTTTTTTCAGAATTCTCTAGTTGAGGTCGGTTAGAAACCGCTCAGATCAAAAACTTATTTTTCTCCCTTTCTTAGCCTAGCTTGACCCATTTTGGCTTCAAATAATGTCAGGATGAAGTTTTCAATTTTTAGAATTTTTTTTCTATTTTTTTCGGAATTCTCTAGTCGGGGTTGGGTAAAAACCGCTTGGATCGAAAACGAATTTTTCTCCCTTTCTCGGCCTGACCCGACCTGTTTTGGCTTCAAATGTTCTTAGGATGGAGTTTTTCAATTTTTTGAATTTCTTTGCTTTTATTTTCGGAATTTTCTAGTTGTGGTTGGGTAAAAACCGCTAGGATCGAAAATTTATTTTTCTTCCTTTGTCGGCCTAGCCCAGCCCGTTTTGGCTTCAAATGATGCTCAGAGGAAGTTTCTCAATTTTTTCTATTTTTTTTTTCTATTTTTTTCGGAATTCTCTAGTTGGGGTCGGTTAAAAACCGCTTGGATCGAAAACTTATTTTCCTCCCTTTCTCAGCCTGCCCAACCTGTTTTGGCTTGAAAAGATGCCAGGACAAGGTTTTTGAATTTTTCTGCTATTTTTTTCGGAATTCTCTAGTTGGTGTCAGGTAAAAACTGCTCGGATCGAAAAAAAAAAATTTCACCCTTTCTCGAATTGGCCCGACCCATATAGGCTTGAAATGATGCCAGGTTGATGTTTTTCAATTTTTTGAATTTTTTTTGCTATCTTTTTCGGAATTCTCTAAATGGAGTCGAGTAAAAACCGCTCGGATCGAAAACTTATTTGTCTCCCTTTCTCGGCCTCGCCCATACCTTTTTTGCTTGAAATCAAGCCAGGTTGAGGTTTTTCAATTTTTTGAATTTTTTTGCTATTTTTTTCGGAATTCTCTAGTTGGAGTTGGGTGAAAACAGCTCGGATCGAAAACTTTATTTCTCATTTTCTCGGTCTGGCCCCGACCCGTTTATCCTTGAAATGAAACCAAGATGAAGTTTATCAATTTTTAAAATTTCTTTTTCTATTTTTTTTGGAATTCTCTAGTTGGGGTCAGGTAAAAACCACTCGGATCGAAAACTTGTTGTTCTCCGTTTCTCAGCCTAGCCCGTCCCATTTTGGATTCAAATGACGCCCGGTGGAAGTTTTTCAATTTTTTGAATTTTTTTTTCTATTTTTTTCGGAATTCTCTTGTTGGGGTCGGCTAAAAACTGCTCGGATCGAAAACTTATTTGCCTCCCTTTCTTGGCTTGGCCCGACCTGTTTTGGCTTCAAATGATGCCCGGAGGATGTTTTTCAATTTTTTTTCTACTTTTCTCGGAATTCTCAAGTCGGGGTTGGGTGAAAACCGCTCGAATCGAAAACTTATTTGTCTCCCTTTCTCAGCCTAGCCCGACCCATTTTCGCTACAAATGATGCCAGGACGAAAATTTTCAATTTTTTGAATTTTTTTCTATTTTTTTTGGAATTCTCTAGTCCGGGTCGTGTAAAAACAGCTCGGATCGAAAACTTCTTTTTCTCTGTTTCTCGGCCTAGCCCGACCAGTTTTGGCTTCAAATGAAGCCAGGATGGTGTTTTTCAATTTTTTGAATTTTTTTGCAATTTTTTTTGGAATTTTCTAGTTGGGGTCGGGTAAAAATCGCCCGGATCGAAAACTTATTTTTCTTGCTTTCTTGGCCTTGTCCAACCCGTTTTGGCTTCAAATGATGCCCAGAGGAAGTTTTTCAATTTTTTTAAAATTTTTTTCTGTTTTTTTCAGAATTCTCTAGTTGGGTTCGGGTAAAAACCACTCGGATTGAAAATTTATTTTTCTCACTTTCTTGGTCAGGCCCGACCCGTTTTGGATTGAAATAATGCCAGGATGAGGTTTTCAAATTTTATGAATTTTTTTGCTATTTTTTTTTTTCGAAATTCTCTATGTGGGTTGGGTAAAAACCGTTTGGATCGAAAACTTATTTTTCTCCCTTTGTCAGCCTGGGCGGTCCCGTTTTGGCTTAAAATGATGCTAGGGTAAGTTTTTTAATTTTTTGAATTTTTTTCGGTATTTTCTAGTTGGGCTCGGGTAAAAACCGCTCGGATCGAAAACTTATTTTTCTCCCTTTCTCAGCCTGGCCCAACCCGTTTTGGCTTCAAATGATGCCTGGAGGAAGCTTTTCAATTTTTTAATTTTTTTTTCTATTTTATTCGGAATTCTCTAATCGGGTTCAAGTAAAAATCGCTCGGATCGAAAACTTTTTTTACTCCCCTTCTCGGCCTGGCCCGACCTGTTTTGGCTTGAAATAATGCCAGTATGAGGTTTTTCAATCTTTTGACTTTTTTGCTATTTTTCTTCGAAATTGTCTAGTTAGATTCAGGTAAAAACTGCCCGGATCGAAAAATTATTTTCGCAGCTTTCTCGGCCTAGCACGAACCGCTTTGGCTTCAAATGATGACCGGTGGAAGTTTTTCAATTTTTTGATTTTTTTTTTTTCCATTTTTTCCAAAATTCTCTAGTTGGGGGCGGGTAAAAACCGCTAGAATCGAAAACTTCTTTTTTTCCCTTTCTAGGCCTGGCCCGACCCGTTTTGAATTGAAATAATGCCAGCATGAGGTTTTTCAATTTCTTTTTGAATTTTTTTGCTATTTTTTTCTTTCTAAATTCTCTATGTGGGGTTGGGTAAAAACCGTTTGGATCGAAAACTTATTTTTCTCTCTTTATCGGCCTGGCCCAACCCGTTTTGGCTTGAAATGATTCTAGGACGAGTTTTTTAATTTTTTGAATTCTTTTGCTATTTTTTTCGGTATTTTCAAGTTGGAGTCGGGTAAAAACCGCTAGGATTGAAAACATTTCTTTCTCCCTTTCTTGGCCTAGTCCGACCCTTTTTGGCTTGAACGGATGCCAAGATGAGGTTTTTCAATTTTTTGAATTTTCTGCTATTTTTTTTCAAAATTCTCTAGTTGGGGTCGAGTAAAAACCACTCGGATTGAAAACTTATTTTTCCCCCTTTCTCGGCCAACCCCGATCTGTTTTGGCTTCAAATGATGCCCAGAGTAAGTTTTAAAATTTTTTTCTATTTTTTTTCTGAATTTTCTAGTTGGGGTCATGTAAAAAGCGCTCATATCGAAAAAAAAAAAAAATTTTCTCCCTTTCTCGGTCTGGCCTGACCCGTTTTCGCTTGAAATTATCCCAGGATGAGGTTTTTAAATTTTTTGAATTTTTTTGCTCTATTTTTGTAGGAATTCTGTAGTTGGGGTCGGGTAAAAACTGCTCGGATTGAAAACATATTTTTCTTGCTTTCCCAGCCTGGCCCGACCCGTTTTGGCTTCAAATGATGCTCGGAGGAAGTTTTTCAATTTTTTAAATTTTCCTGCTTTTTTTTTTGGAATTCTCTAGCTGGGGTTGGGTAAAAACCGCTCAAATCGAAAACTTATTTTTCTCACTTTCTCGGCCTAGTCTGACCCGTTCTGGATTCAAATGATGCCCGGAGGATTTTTTGAATTTATTTATTTATTTATTTTTCAATTTTTACCGGAATTCTCTAGTTGGGGTCGGGTAAAATCCGCTCGGATCGAAAACTTTTTTTTTTCCCCTTTCTTGGCTTGGCACGACTCGTTTTGGCTTCAAGTGATGCGAAGATGAGGTTTATCAATTTTTTGAATTTTTTTGCAATTTGTTTTCGAAATTCTCTAGTTAGGGTTGGATAAAAACTGCTCGGATCGAAAACATTTTTTTTCTCCCTTTCTCAGTCTTGCCCGACCCGTTTTTCCTTGAAATGATGCCAGGTCGATGTTTTTCAATTTTTTAATTTTTTTGCTATTTTTTTAAGAATTCTCTCGTTGGGGTCAGGTAAAAACCAGTCCGGTAAAAATTCTCTCGTTGCTATTTTTTTGCTATTTTCTCCGGTTCTCCATCTGGCCCGACCCGTTTGTACTTGAAATGCTGAAAGGACAAAGTGTTTCAATTTTTTGAATTTTTTTGCTATTTTTTTCGGAATTCTCTAGTTGGGGTCGGGTAAAAACCGCTAGGATTAAAAACGTTTTTTTCTCCGTTTCTCAATCTCGCCCGTACCGTTTTGGCTTGAAAAGATGCCAGGATAATGTTTTTCAATTCTTTTAATTTTTTTGCTATCTTTTTAAGGAATTCTCTAGTTGTGGTCAGGTAAAAACTGTTCAGATTGAAATCTTTTTTTTTTCTCCATTTCTGCATCTAGCCCAACCCATTTAGGCTTGAAATGATGCCAGGATTAAGTTTTTCAAAATTTTGAATTTTTTTGCTATTTCTTTTGGAATTTTCTAGTTTGGTTCGGGTAAAAGCCTCTTGATCGAAAACTTATTTTTGTCCCTTTCTCAGCTAGCACAACCCCTTTTGGCTTCAAATGGTGCCCGGAGGACGTTTTCAATTTGTTGAATTTTTTTTTTCTATTTTTTTCAGAATTCTCTAGTTGGGATCCGGTAAAAACCACTCGGATCGAAAACTTTTTTTTCTCCCTTTCTCAGTTTGGCCCGACCTGTTTTGGCTTGAAATGATGTAGGGATGAGGTTATCAATTTTTTGAATTTTTTTGCTATTTTATTTTTTGAAATTCTCCAGTTGGGGTCGGGTAAAAAACCGCTCGGATTGAAAAATATTTTCTCTTCCTTTTTCGTTTTGGCCCGAACCGTTTTGGCTTGAAATGTAGCCAGGTCAGTGTTTCTCAATCGTTTTAATTTTTTTAGGAATTCTCTAGTTGGGTTCGGGTACAAACCGCTCGTATTGAAATTTTTTTTTTCTCCGTTTCTCCATCTAGCCCGACCCGCTTTGGCTGCAAATGAAGCCCATAGGAAATTTTTTGATTTTTTAAATTTTTTTTCTATTCTTATGGAATTCTCTAGTTGGGGTCGGGTAAAAACCGGACGGACCGAAAACTTATTTTTCTCCCTTTCTCGGCATAGCACGACCCGCTTTGGTTTCAAATGATGCCGAAAGGAAGTTTTTCAATTTTTTGAATTTTTTTTTCTATTTTTTTCAAAAGTCTCTAGTTGGGGTCGGGTAAAAACCGCTCGAATCGAAAACTTATTTTTCTCCCTTTGTCAGCCTCGCCTGACCCGTTTTGGCTCGAAATGATGCCAGGATAAGTTTTTTAGGTTTTTAAATTTTTTTACTATTTTTTTTCGGTATTTNTCATTTCCAAAAAGTATTCCATAACTTCCCGTCAAAGTAATAATTTCCAAGTTATTTGTTCACGATAAAAAAAAATTTGTTCACGATAAATATAAAAAATTGTTATTGCTTACAAATAAATAAGAACAATTCCCGAGACTATTTATCATTTTATTTATTTATTTGGTATTGGGCTACACAGAGGAGTAGGAACGTAGCATTCCCACTCCAAAATCCCTTGTCACCTATGATTGCCTGCACTTTTAACACGACTTAAACGTTTCTTATTTATTTTAATTTCAAATTTACCACTTGTGAAATAAATTCTAAAGCGTAGTCGTCCATAGCTAGTTTTATATCTAGAATTCACAAAAATCATTATTGACAATTTGATAACATGAATACACAAAGTGCATGAGATTTAGGAGAAATGGTTCAAACTACGAAATTAGCCATATATTTTTTAAAGTTGTAACTATCTTAAAAACAAAAAAAAATGCAAAAACCAAAGACATTTGACAGCATGAATGCAACTCAAACAAGGGTCCAATGACCACTGTCTGATCCTTACAACAACGATTTTGATACATACAAAGTTATAACAACTAAATTACTCTATCAAGCATATTCATGAATCATGTAGTAATAAATAATAATGAGTCAAACAAATAGCCGCCGTGCATATATATACCATCTAAATTTCTAAAAGCTATAGGAACACCGAACACATATAATAAGATAAAATACATGTCATTAAAAATGAGCACGTTGCAGGATGAAAATTTTAAAGTCTTAACTTTTTATATATGGTCATGAAAGTCTTTCGTTGGCGTAGGAAATGGGAGAACTTTTATGATGAAGTTCAGTTTGAAATAACCTGAGAAATTTCAAGTGTTAAAATTTGAGAATAATTGCATGCGATTCAATATATGCAAATAAATAGGACAAGCATTTAGATGCCAGAGAACCAACGAAAACACCCAAAATTGCGTTGGCTAGCAAATAAAGCAATACCAAAACTTGCAGGAAAATACCTAATTAATTATTTCGTTAGGCGATTGTATGCAATGTTAAAATCTAAACGAAAGAACAAATAAGATTGACTAGATTGTAGAAAGAAATGAAAGTAGAAGAGAATAACGTGGTTTAACTCAACGACTTACGTTCACAAAAAAAAGCTTAAGTAACCATATCTTTACTATGATGAATTGTTATTTTAGAGTGAACCCCTAAGTAGGGTTATTGAAATTAAATTTGACTTAGAGAAGTCTACGATTGGAATAAATCTAAAATCAAGGAAAATTGATAAAATTAGTGTTCCTTGATTTTAGTCAATTAAGAATATCAACTTGTGCTGAATGTGATGTGATATCACTGATATGCATGATACATTAATACTTCCCTCAAACTCAACATAGAAACATAAAGATGCCTTGAGTTTGAAATGCAAGCACATGAAGATACCTTGAAGATGACCACCGAAGACAAGATTGGATGTAGAATGAGTCAAGTAATGTGCAATGAATTGTGCAAAATGCTAGCGAAGATGGTGGGCATCGACAATGGATAAGTGTTGAAAGATGGCTACAATACAAAGGCCTAAGACTGACTACACCAATGACCAAAGACTAGTTGTAATGGTGGGAGGACGACTACACTTTGGTGGCCAAATTATTATTGGCAAGGGATGACATCATGATAAAAGCATGCGAGTAAGTTCGTTGATTTTACAAAGATTGAACCAAAAAAATAATGAGGATTGTGTCATGTCATGTGACATGGGAGTTGGGAGACACAAATAGGAAACAAACATCAAAATTGAAATCCATGCAAACATTGAAGTGGGAAATTCGATCAAATTCTTTACAGTAAAACTATTGTCGTTAGTGGTTGAATTCTACGACAGCTTATGGCGATCAATGATTTAAGTGATGAAGCAATAGTTAGCGGTGAGCTGGTAGAAATCTGGCGTGAAGGCCACATAATAAGTGGCTACGATACTATATTAAAATAAAAAGGGATTAAAAAGAAAAAAAGAAGTAGAGATAGAAAAAGACAGTTATTATTTGATTTTAATCAATTATGCTTATCAATATGGGCTAAATGTGATATACATGATACACAAATACAATTAAGGATAGTGATACTTACTCGGAGAAAAAAAAAACACTAAATAAAAAGTTTTAAGAAATTGAATCAACTACATATTTGCATTATTTTTTGTCGTCATAATATTACATAACCAATTGTTCATAACTAATTTTATAATTATTAAAGTAGTTGATTGTAAGTGGTGGTGAACACAACTGATACTCGTGAACCCATCACTTTTTTTCTACTACTTATAGTTAAACACTTCAACAACTGTGAAAGAAAAACTCTAGAGATACAACAAAATCTTAGTGTAAGTTAATTTAATATTATTTATGTTAATATTAAATTAGATATAAATGAAAATTTAATATTTATTTAATTTTGTTAATTTTTAAATGCACCCGTAGCTAGTCTATATAATTTTTTTTAAATTTTTTTAAGTGGAACATCGGTAAAGGATTCAAATTATAGTTTGATTAAACTCTAATTTTTTGTCAAGTATCATTTTAATTAGAATTTTCATGCTCCAATTTGGGCCAATTGTCCCTTCATCTTAAATTAGTTCTACCTTCTAGCTTATTCTACTTTAAGTCCATTTTGTTTCTCAAAAAAAAAAAAAAAAAATTCAAATCCATTTTAAACTACTTTCAATTCATTTAAAATTAGTGTACATATTCTTACTAAAACTTATTATAAATTCAAGTATAAACTTCAATGAAATACTTTCTCATGTTCTAAAAAATTGGCTATTTCATTTTAGTATATTTTCATAATAAATAAATTTTCATAAATTATTTGCAAAATAAAAATAAAATTGATTGCATCATAATAATAAAATACCGTTAAGAAGTACAATGACTCTATGCATATGCAATGGTTACAAGCTAACTAGTTTTGCGCATAGTTATATACAACTAAAGTTAAAGAAACTTGACATAAGATTTCCGTGGGAGGGAATTGAGGACAACACTGCTGTTGGCCTTCCTTGAAGATCATATGAGCCTAATAAACAAATAGGACAACCTGACTGAGGGAAGGAGGCCGAGTTGGAACCCTAATCCCCCAAGGAAGAAGAGTCAACCTACACCCCTACCAAGGAGTTCGGACTAGGACGAGGGACTAAGGGGAGGGAATGAAAAGAGGAGCAAGACGTGTTAAGGAAGCACCCATTGCCTCCGCATTAAATGCACTATACCAACTAGGACAATCGCATTTATGAGAGATGATGCCTAAACAGTACCCGAACAGCCTGTACCTCACCTGGTACTCCTACCCAAAGGGGGAAGGAACAAGTATTTAATGAACAACCACACCCTACAACTATATACCATCTAAGAGCTGTAGGAACACAAAATAATAAGATAAAATACATGTCATTAAAAATGAGCACATTGCATAATGAAATTTTAAAAGTCTAACTTTTTTATGGTCATGAAAGTCTTATTGTTGGCGTAGGACATGGGAGAACTTAATTTTATGATGAAGTTCAAATTGAAATAACCTTAGAAATTTCAATGGCAGTGTCAAAATTTGAGAATAATTGCATGCGATTCAAATATATGCAAAATAAATAGGACAAGCTTTTAGATGCCAAAAAACCCCAACGAACACCCGAAATTGTGTTGACTAGCAAATAAAGCAATACCAAAACTTGAGGAAATGACCTAATTAATATTATTTCGTTAGGCAATTGAATGCAATGTTAAAATATAAACGAAAGAACAAATAAGATTAAATAGATTGTAGAAAGAAATGGAAGTATGAGAGAATAACGTGGTTTAACCCAACGACCTACGTTCACGGGAAAAAGCTTAAGTAACTATGTCGTTATTGTGATGAATTGTTATTTTGGTTTGTTTGGGAATATCTTATTTAACTGAAACTTAATTTTTTACTGAAAGTATTGTAGATAAAAGTAAAAACTAATTGAAATTGTATAGTGAGACTCATAAATAGTAAAAAAATAAATAGAATAATAGCAAAAAAAGCTAACTTTAAACTCTAATCCCTAACGCAACCTTAGTGTTAACCCTATAAGTAGGGTATTTATTTGAATTAAATTTGACTTAGGAGAAGTCTTAGATTGGAATAAATCTAAAGTCAAGGAAAATTAATGTTCCTTCATTTTAGTCAATTAAGAATATCAACTAATCAACTTGTACGGAATGTGATGTGATCTGCATGATACACTAATACTTCCCTTAAACTCAAGGTAGAAACATATGAGGCCTTAAGTTTGAAATGTTAGCACATGAAGATACCTTGAAGATGACCACCAATGACAAGATTGGATGTAGAATGAGTCAAGTAACGTGCAATGAATTGTACAAAATGCTAGCGAAGACGGTGGACATCGACAATGGATAAGTGTTGAAAGATGGTACAATGCAAAGGCCTAAGACTGACTACACCAATGACCAAAGACTAGTTGTAATGGTTGAAGGACGACTACATTGATGGCAAATAATAAATATTGGCAAAGAATGACATCATGATAAAAGCATGCGAGTAAGTTCGTTGATTTTACAAAGATTCAACCAAAAAAATAATGAGGATTGTGTCATGACATGGGAGTGGGAGCCAGAAATTGAAAACAAACATCAAAATTGAAATCCATGAAAACAATGAAGTGGGAAATTCAAATTCTTTATAGAAAAACTATTGTCGTAAGTGGTTGAACTACAACAGCTTATGGCGATCAATGATTTAAGTGAAGCAATAATTAGCGGAGAAGGTAGAAATCTAGTGAAGGCCACATAAAAGTGACTAGGATACTATATTAAAATAAAGAGGGATTAAAAAGAAAAAAAAAAGTGGTAGAGATAGAGAAAGACAGTTATTATTTGATTTTAATCAATTATGCATATCAACTACATTATGCATTTTTTTATGGTCATAATATTACAAATCTAATTTTGTTGTAACTAATTTTACTTAAAGTATTTGATTGTAAGTGTGGTGAACACAACTGACACTCATGAACCCATCTCTGTTTTTCACAACTCATAGTTAAACAGTTCAACAATTGTGAAAGAGAAACTTTAGAGACACAACAAAATCTTATATTTTCACAACACTCTTATTTTGAATTGTGGTGAACTTGGATAGAATTTTATTTTGATATATAGTGGGTTGACACTTAACTTGATGTGAAAATATTGTAAAATTTGTTGGTAAAAAAAACTTGTTATGAAATTTATTGTAAAGTGGTTTGTGTAATAGTAGCAGCATATTATTGTTTGGGTTTTACTAAAGGCATATATTAGTAAAAAAAAATTAGAAATTTTTTATGAAAAATATAAAAAGTGATTAACTTTTTTGACAATATTTTTAATTTTCATAATTAAAAAAAAAGATTACTAATGTATACACTTAATGTATGCTTATATATATTAGTAAACACTTTTTTAAGAATTATTTATTAAAAAAATAAAAGTAACTAAATTTTTTTGGTAATATTTTAATTTTTTATAATTTTTTTTAAATGAATGATTAATGCATTCAAGAATTAACAAACCTTATTTATTTTGATTGAGAATGTTTCAATTTCATAACAGTTTTAAGACTCGTTTGGTACATATGTTTAAAATTAAAAATTATTATTTAAAATATTTGTGAAATATAAATAAATAAAAAAATGTATTAAAATATGTAAAATATGTTTAAAAACTAAAAATGATGTTTGAAAACACAGCCCAAACGGGCTAACATTTGATTGAGATATGTTCCATAGTGACTTTGTGAATAGAATCAGCCAATCAGGTGTAGGCGTCCGACAGACGATATCAATTAAATTAAGTTGGTAACGTGTCCGTGATGTCTCAAGCCCATCACTATGGCCCTTCATTACAATAAATTAATAATTATCGAAGAAAATCACTGTCGTAGTGTTATTCATTTGAACCAATTTAAAAAGAAGTTTTTAAAATAAATTTGACTATTATTTTTCTTTTCTTTAAGATTTTGGGGAGCAAAGTGAGAGAGGAGGAATTAATCACGACACAGGAAGAGGTGAGGGTGATAGGTACCAATAGACTAGAAGCTTCTTGGCTATTATTCAAATAAAAGACAAAACTTAGGTGCACTACTTTAAATATTATTTTTTAGATTTTTTTATGTCACGTGATTATTTAACTAAAAATATACTTTTATCTCATGAGAAAAAAATTTACATGACAAAATCTTAAAAGAAGAACTTAAGGAACAGCATCGTGTCCTTAGATAAATATATAATACTAGTCTTATCATACGTGCACGATGATTTTTTTTTTTTTGGTTTAGTGTCATAATTTTCTTTTAAAAAAAAATTTGGATGTTTGTTTTGAAGGCATGAAAGTAGTAGGAGAGTGTCTTATTTTGTAGACATTTTAAGTGGAGTTTGAGATATATTTTTTATCGGGTTGTTCTTAAGTTTTTCTTTTTTCTTTTCATGTCAAATATAAAATTTAGTGGTATTTCTGAACCATATATAAGTCTAGTCCAAAGAGGAAAATCCTCTATAAATAATATAAATTATGCGTCTCTTGTGGTTTCAAATTGTTGCGAGCCAGAATAAAAAAAATAAAATTCTAAAGAAAGGAATCATATCTACATTCTTTTGGTAAAACCTGTCAATGCCTGGAGTCTAATTATTTACCTAATTTGTTGAGTTATCGTTTTGTTCAATAGATACTAGATAGAAATTTGAGCATACATGTATATTTCTTTAGAATTCATACTAGCATCAAAGTTTATTGTGTTTTTTCCCTTAAACCAAAAGAAGTATGAGCCTTAAACTTCTTTAGCTTACACCAATAAAATAGTGTTGGAAAATTTTGTGTTTTTATTTTTAGATAAGTAGATAGTGAAAAAGGAGAAAGTAGAGTTTAAAGTTTGAAATAACACCATAAATGACATCATTAATCATTATTACTAAACTATCATTTGAATTCCAAAGAGAGGTATGAGAAGCTAAAAGAACCAAATTTGTTACGGTAAAGAGTCGACTTAACTAAATTTTGTGTACAACAAAATTAGCATCCCTCTCCAAGTCTTAACAATGGAGATGGGCGTGGATTTTAATTAGTTCAACTGGTAAAATCTTTGATAGTTGAATAAGAGATCTAGAATTAAATCTCTGCCTACACCAAAAATTGATTGGTATATTGGTTTAATAATGAAGAATACAACATAAAAACGGTTGTTATAGATTGTAACTCTATAATAAAATAAAAAAAAAAAAATGGAGATGGACCAACATTTTAAACTAGATAGCAACGGGTAAACATAATCAATAATAGTGCATGGTCCATATCGGCAAGTTAGAAAAGGTCATCAAGGGTAGTAAAACATTGGTTGTGTCCCCTTCTAAAATGTCATTCACAATATTAAGTTTGGATAAGCATTAAATGGTAAAAAACAGGACAGCTAAGGCTTCATCTCGATCACAGAAGGTGACCATTTTAATTAAATGATGACACAAATGCCTTATTTGTTCAGCGATTTATTAATCTGCTTGACACAAGTGCATACAGAAATGGATGTGTAATAAGTAGATAATCAACAATTATTCATTCGTTGGTACTTTGGTTTGACGAAACTAATTCAAATACACTTTGTTAAAAATGGGCCACGTAATTAGTAAAGTCTCTATATTTTTGCCCTTTATATATCTCATTGAGTCAGGACTCAGGACTAAGAGGTCGGGACTAAACAACCAATTAATCTGTTTTTTTTTATTCCTATATTTAAAAAAAAAAACCGTTTATTTTATTTAATAAGAACCAAAATTAATCTGTTGTAACTTCCCTGTTGTGTAAATTTTATGAAATGTCGATCACTTGTTGTTTGGTCACAAGAAATAATGACAAACCCTTTCTGGAAGAGAGGGGGGGGGGGGGGGCGGCGTTGGGGGATGAGTGGCAGAGCAGTAGAGCACCACAATATTCCATATTATAAATTTAATACAAATAGAGTGTCAATTTGTGACGTGGGTTTATTATCAGACCAAAAACCTTTTGGTGTAGATAGAAATCGTGTCACAGATATTTTATTCGAAAACAAATAATAACTTTGAACTTAATAAACTGTGAGTAGTTATCTATTACTTACATATAAAATTATTGTTATTTTTCATTGTTCTCACCACAATTGTAACAAAGTAGCTGTATAATAATTTGTGGTACTAAATTTTTTTTTTTGGTGAGGATTAGCCAAAGATAAGAACCCATCAAAGAATGATGATATAGTGACTCCATTAAAAAAGGAAAAGAAAAGGATAACTTTAAGAAGGTTTAGACATAATTTTTACGAGTTTGACACCATTTTTACTATAAATATAAAAATGGTAAAAAATATAAGCTATGTTTGTCCTTTATCAACCAAAGGAGTTTCTAAAAGTACTTCTGTTAATTTTTTTTATATAAAAAAAGTTGGGTTAACAGGTGTCTTTAGAACATTAGTTAACAATTCATTTTAAGTAAATTTTAACACCATTTTTATAGGAAATGAAAAAACTGTCAAAATATTAAATTATTAATTACTTTTTTTTCTTTTCTCATAAAAACTTTATTTAAAAAAATTATTAACCTATGTTCTTATGACATAAGGGGGCAAAATTTGCCAAACAGTATGAATTTGAAAAAAAATTAGGCGGATGGCATGCGTTCAAAGTTTATTAGTAAGTTGGACTGTTTTTTAGAAATTAAGTATATCAAAATCGAGTTCCAGTCAAAATCGCCAAAATCGAGTTTAATATACTCGACTTCCTACCGAGAAATAGCTCTAGGATGGATAAAAATGGAAGTCGAGTACAGTAAACTCGATTTTGGCTAGAAGTCAATTTTCCTTTTTAAAAACAGTCTAACTAACTAATAAATTTTGATCACATACTATCCACCTCATTTTTTTTTAGATTCGTACCGTTTGGCAAATTTGCCCGCATAAGGACATCTGCTAGCATTTTTTGTAAAAACAAAAAAAATTAAATTTTTTTTTTTTAAAATGTCGAATGATGAAAAGCCTGAAATCCCATCGGTCAACAAATTCCCGCTTTTCAATTATAGCCCACCTTTTTATTATCAATATCTGTCACCACATGGCCTTTGCCTAGTCATTGGTCAGTTCGTTCTTATCTTTTATTTTCCACTCAGGCGTGCTTTGATTACAAGTCCAATTGCACCATCTTCTTCTGTTCATACCTAACTTTTTTTCCATCACACTACTTTTCGCTCATTGTTTATCTCTACAAAACCATGTCCTATCATCATCGATTCACCGCATGTCCATTAACCAACTCTGCCTCCCTTAATCTCAAATTTTCTATAGAAACCCATTAAAGCCAGTACTCCCAAACCAGACCTTTATATGGAACTTTCTGGGGTCACTTCCCAAATGCTTATTTTGCAATATTCTTCAATCATTTATTGCTGAGCCTAAAAGCCTTAAATTGTGTTCTTTCTTTACCTTAAACAACCACAACAAAGCATGAGGAACAAGGCGCAGCACAACAAGTTCGTGCGGATCATGTCAATACCCATAAGGGCTTTATCAAAAGCAAGAGACTTTTACGTACGTAGCATGACTGGATGTGCCCCAAGAGTTGGTCACAGCAACCCAACTGGGTACCCTGTGATGTTGCCTAAGAGCTTCAGTGGCAGCTCGGCGAGGTCAAATGACAATGATGATTACAGGGAGCTGATTAGAGCTGCCTCGGCTAGGACTCTGACTGATAGGATTGACATGGATATGATCCTAAAGCGGCAGCAGCGAAAGGTGATGAATTCTTCTTTATCCAAGGATTTGCCCAAGAGTGCTAGCGTTGGGATGGGCAGGATCGATGAAGATGGGCCTTGTGATGATTTTGGTAAAGATGTCGGTGTTGGTGTTGGTGTGAAGTCTGATTTGTTGTATCCAAGAAGCAGGAGCTATGCTGTCACAAAGAGAAGTGTTATGATCTGAAAATTTGATTGCCAATTGATTAAAAGCCTATAATAATTTTCAATCTTGTTTTTTTATGAGAGATGTGATAATTTTACTCACTGTAACTCTCTGTGTTCTGGTTAATTCTTACCATATATGCTGTTTGAAAAGTCTGTACATATATAAGGTGATTTAATTCAAGTGAAATTCCATTTTGTTTTGTTGTTTTTGGACAATTCGTGATCAATTAAGGTAATTCAAACCCTGTCCCCATTTTTCGTCTTGCGTCCTAAAAGCAAAGACATTGATGGAGGATGGATGGTGCACTCTGAATTTGAAGCCCTTCCCTAAAGTTAAACCAAGATTGGCACAACTTTTAAGTTTTAAGCAACGATGTTATCCTCAGCGTTAGGTAATGAAAAGAAAGGAGTAGGACTTTGTGCGTTGACATATCTATTCAAATCTCTACTGCACCGACTAATAAAGAGAAGTCTTACCAGTTGCAACCTTCAATCATGGCCGCCCTGTAAGGAATAATTTTGGTTTTTAAGAGTTCAAATAGTTTGGTTTTTGGTATCACGGAATTGGAACTTAAGTCTCTTATTTAAAAGTAAGAAACTTTATAAGTTGGGTTAACTAAAATGCACACGAGTTTAAATAGTTTGAGCTAATATTACCTCACATTCTCCTATTTTATAGGATTTTTAGTTTGATATCCTGTTCTCTCCACTTTTTAGTTTGATGTAAAATAAGTAGTATTTATTTGATTTTTTTTTTTTTTGGTTTATCCCGAGGTTTTAAGACTATTGAATTTTTAAATATAACGTATCTTACATATTGTTTAAAAAACCGGATAAGGTCGGTTAGTTCAACTGGAAAGTTTCCACTTTCCAGTAAAATTGGTCAACATGGGTAAAAGACTAAAAACCAAAAGCTAAATTGTTTTCCAGCTATTTGACTGTTCCAATTTTTAAAAGTGTATCTAAATAAGAATATGAGGAAATTGGAAGATTTACTAAAAGGGAATTCTTTTTCAAATTGTTTCAATCTTATAACCATCTAGAGCTACTATACTAATTCCAGGCCACAAATTTTACTATAATAACTTTACAAACAAATGTATGCATGTAAGTTTGGATGAGTTTATTTTCTCACAACTTATTTGGTTTATTAGGTAAAAATATAATTATGTTTTAATAAATATGATATTTTAAAAAATTGTACATTCTGTAACGACCCAAGAAAAAGTGTTAGCAACATCTGCGTCATACCTCAAAAAGACTAGTCACAATTAAGACTTTTTATAGTTGTTAATAAAGCCCAGATCTACCCAATATTAAATACCCGATGTAGGACTCATCACACATCCACACACATCACACAATCAATCAAATTGGGGCATCACAATCTCCCCCACTTAAATCCCTAACGTCCTCGTTAAGGCCCACTTTGTGGGGTAGTGTCTCCGAGCCTACACGGGGTTACCGAGCCGGCTTTAATACCATATCTAACGATTAACAACCTAAGGAAAAGTGTTAGCCACATCTGCACCATACCTCAAAAGGACTAGTCACAATTAAGGCTCCTTGTAGTCAAGCCCTTTCCACATGGCTCTAGATGATCATTTTGCTCTCAAAACTAAAAATCTGGGATTGGATATGAGGGAATTATTTGCTGAGCTGTTTGAGGAGAGGATTAAGGAGATTGATAAGCACATAGGGAGATTTGATGCCGAAACAAATTTGTACTCCAAAAATAACTCTATTACGGGTAAGGAAAATAAATTTGAGTCCATGACAATTAATGAAATTTTCTTGGCTAATGCACAGGCACGTGCTCAACCACAAAAAATACATTCTCGGGCACCACTCTCTACACTACTTGATACAGCTAACATCCCTGCAAAGGGATCAGCAACATGGAAGAGATTGGCTCGGGATGTCATTGGCATAGATGTTGTTATGACAGAAGTAGTGGGTTCAAAAAAGGGTACACGACATACTGGAGATCAGATTGAGTTACTGAAGAAGAAGAAAGTTGAAGAAAGTTGTTCCTTAGAATGATAAAAGTCACAAATAGATATTGGTGGAGGTTGGTTCCCAGCCCTGCCAGAACCAATGAGTCTTTTATGTTGGAATTGTCGAGAGCTTGGGAACCAATGTACAGAAAATCAACTTGCAGAGATGGTGCGAGCAAAAGGTCCATCCGTTGTGTTTATAGCCGAGACATGGACAAATGAAGATAGGCTAAAAAAACATTCAAAAAATATTGGAGTTCAAAAATAAATTTGTGGTGCCAAGGAAAAATAGAGCAGGAGGACTGGTACTTTTTTGGAAGGAGGAGTTTAAGCTTGAGGTGCAAACTTTCTCAAAGAATCATATAGACACCACAATCAACAAAAATTTAGAGGATAAATGGAGGTTCATCGGTTTTTACGGGGAAGCAGACACACAAAAGAGGCATGAGTCATGGAATAGATTAGGGAGCTTAAAGAACAGGGGTTCAGATATTTGGATTTGTGCAGGTGACTTCAATGAAATCACAAGACAATTTGAAAAAAAGGGAGGCAGGTTTCAGCCACATGGACAGATGCAGCCCTTCCATGAGGTATTAGACGAATGTGAGTTCATGGATATGGGTTTTGTCAGGTCAAAATTCACATGGTATAAACACTTTCCGGATTACACTATATGGGAGATATTGGATAGAGTCGTGGCAACAAACAAATGGTTTTTAAAATTTCCAGAGACAAAGGTTGTCATTTGGATGTTACTTCTTCAGACCATAAACCTTTGTGGATAATGTCGGAGATAATGGAGTGCAGACTAGAAAAACCTTTCTGCTTCAAACAAATGTGGATGTCGGAAAAAGGGTGTGGGGAAACCATTGAGGCCGTGTGGGGAGAGGATGTGGATATAGCAAGGGCAGAGAAAATTCTAAAGAAAGAGGATAAGTGAGGATTGAAATTAACTGAATGGAGTAAAAAGAACTTTGGTAGTGTATGGCTGGAGCTTGAAAAGAAGAGAAAACAAATGGTTTAAGCCGAGAAAAGAGCAATAGGTTATGGAGATGCCAGATGGCTGAAAAAAATAGAAGTTGAAATAAACACTCTTCTTGATAAGGAGGTGAAAATGTGGTCTCAATGGGCAAGAGTGACTTGGTTGAAGGATAGGGACAGGAACACAAGAATTTTTCATAGCAAAGCATCACAGAGAAGGCGCAAAAACTATATCAAAGGGCTTTTTGACTCATCGGGCCAATGGACAACTCAGCCAAACCGAGTTGTAAACACTGCTATCAACTTCTATTAGCAACTATTCACCACTAGCAATCCCGAAAATTTGGAGGCAGTGCTGGCCGAAATCCCTCAGATGGTGACAACAGATATGAATGCAGCCTTGACTAGCACTTTCACAGCAGATGAGGTGGAACGAGCACTAAAACAAATGGAACCTCTCAAATCACTACAATATGCCTCCCTTGTTTTATCAAACTATTGGTCTTTAGTGGGTAATGATGTTAAGGAAGCTATATTGTTGTATCTAAATAAGGGGTCTCTCCCTAAAACATCTGGTCACTCTTTTATCACTCTCATCCCCAAAGTGAAAAACCCGAATATATTTCACAATATAGACTTATTAGTTTGAGTAATGTGCTATACCGGGTATTCTCCAAAGTATTGGCAAATAGATTAAAACTTGTGCTCCCACCTATCATCTCTGAACAACAAAGTGCATTTTTGATTGACTGGTTAATTTCAAACAATATTTTGGTGACTTTTGAGACTTCACATTACATGAGAAACCATTGCACAGGAAAAACATGATATATGGCTCTCAAGCTTGATATGAGCAAGGCCTATGACTGGGTGGAATGGAATTATATGGAGAAATTGATGGTGAAGATGGGATTTTGTAATAGTTGGGTAAAGCTCATGATGGAATGCATAACCACAACCACATACTTAGTTTTAATAAACAATGAACCACACGACCCCATCACTCCATCTAGGGGACTTAGATAAGGCGACCCACTTTCGCCTTATCTATTTCTCTTGTGTACGGAAGGGCTACATAAATTGATAAATCTAGCCGTGGAGAGAGGGGAGTTGAAAGGTGTTTCTATTTGTTGCAATGGCCCTAAACTAACACATCTTCTGTCCGCAAATGATAGCCTTGTTTTTTGCAAGTCTACTAAAGTGGATTGCCAAAGACTTTTGCACATTTTATCCACCTATGAGCAAGCATCGGGCCAGCAAGTTAATAGATCCAAAACAATTATCTTTTTTAGCAAATCAACCTCTCCAGCAATGTAGCAAGCAATACAAGATAGGTTGGGAGTGGCTAGTGTTGAGCATTATGAAAAATACCTAGGATTGCCATCCTTTGTTGGCTGAAACAAGAAGGCAAGCTTTGACAATATCAAACAGCAGGTGTGGAAGAAGATTCAAGGATGGGAAGGCACGTTTTTGTCACAAGCGGTTAGAGAAATCCTAATAAAGGCGGTGGCTCAAGCTTTGCCAACATATACCATGTCTTGGTTTAAATTACCCATAGAATTGTGCCCTGACAAGGAGGCCTTTATACGCAGATTCTTTTGAGGACAGAGGGGAGAGAATAGAAAAATAGATTGGCTTAAATGGCAAGAACTATGCAAGCCAAAAAGTCAGGGTGGGTTGGGCTTCAAGGACCTCTCTCAATTCAATGATGCCTTATTGGCCAAACAAACGTGGAGACTCTTGCATAACACTGGTTCTTTGTTTTACCAGATGTTTAAGGCTAAATACTTCCCTGACTGTTCAATTATGGAGGCAAAGGATCCAAGCTCAACTTCATATGTGTGGAAGAGCATTATTAAGGGCCAAGAAGTCATCAAGAGAGGATCGGTGTGGAGAATTGGAGATGGGACCTCAATTAGAATTTGGTAGGATAGATGGTTACCTGGTAGACAAATGGGGAAGATTATATCTCCTTGTTGGCTTGAGGTATCAGAAGCAACAATCAGCATGTTTATCAATCCAGTAACTTGTTCGTGGTAGTTTGAAGTGCTGAAAAAATATTTGTTAGAATTTGAGGTAGAAGCAGTTAAGTTAATCCCTTTGTGTAGAACCCAGTAGCAAGATAAGCTCATCTGGCCCCTTAATCCGAATGGAGCATACTCAGTGAAGTTAGGATATAAATTCTTGCAGTCTGAATCCCATAATCAATAACCTGGTACCTCTAATCCCGAATCAGTGAAGCTACTATGGCAGGCTATTTGGAGTTTGCACGGCCTAGCAAAGGTGAAGAATTTAGTTTGGAAAGCTTGTCGAGATGCTCTCCCATCAGAGGCCAATTTGGTGAGGAGAAAGGTGATTGAAGATGCAACATGTTATCTATGCCAAGAGTGCTAGGAAGATGTGCTCCATGCTTTGTATAAATGCCCAAAACTGATGGAGTTTTGGAAAGAAAATCCAAAATGGCAAACTAGCTAGATTCACAAATGCAAAAGTTTCTTTGATATTATGGAATTTCTTATTGCAGAAAATCAGGACCCTGCTCTATTCTCCATGATAGCTTGGGCATTATGGAATAGAAGAAATAATCTTCGCCTTGGTAAACCAACAGTGGTATTATCGTAGGTGTTAAAACAAGCAAAGGAGAGATTGCAAGAGTTTTCTCAACAACCAAATCCAGCTCCCCCATCCACGGTCAGACCTACAACTTGTTGGAGACCTCCTAAGAAGACATAGTTCAAGGTGAATTTTGATGGAGCATTATCCTGTCAAGAACACAGGGTTGGCATCGGAGTGGTCATACATAATAAGGAAGGTGCAGTCATCCCCTCCCTATCATAGTTGATACACCTGCCCTTAACAGTTTTAAAGGTGGAGACCAGCTAGAAGGGCCCTGGAATTTGCTATGGAGATAGGAGTACACATAGTGATCCTTGAAGGAGATTGTGAGATCCTTATCAATTCCCTTCAGAGTAACAGCCACTCATTGGCACAGTTTGGACACCTAGCATAGGATGTTAAATACCTTGCCTCAAAGTTTCAAAGCTATAATCTATCCCACGTACGTAGGCAATGTAATGTCGTTGCTCAGACTTTAGCTAAAAGAGCGATTTTGAACCCTCATTTGTTAGTTTGGATGGAAGATGTTCCACCAGACGTTCTATCCGTATTACAGGTTGATTTAGAAGGCCTTTCTTAATAAAATGCCAAGCCTTTTTCTCCAAAAAAAAAAACAATTAAGGCTCATTGTAGTTGTTAATAAAGCCCAGATCTACCTAATAAATATTTGATATGGGACTCATCACACATCCACACACATCACACAATCAATCAAATTGGGGCATCACACATTTTCTATCACATAAGCAATTTAATAACTAAGTGCTATATGACTTTCTTAAGATATGAAATTGAAACCGTAAATAAAAAAATAAAGGAGCCAAAATGTGCAATTTCCAACCACCATAGTAAATACAATTGGTGACGGGTTTGGCTTACCTCTAGTATTTTTTTAACTTGACATATTCTTTTGTTTTAATTATACAATGACAAGTGATAGTATGTTTTAATCTCAACATTTTATTTAGTTAGTGGATAATATAACAATTTCTTATTTAAATAAAATGAAATTTCAGTTAAAAAAGTACGAGAGGTAAGCCAAACTCATTGATGATAATACCCTTCACAATACACTTTCAGATTAATTAGTTGTTAATTGTTGGTCATAGTCTACACCAATTGATATGCATATATTTTTTTTAATAAGAATTGATATGCATTTTTGTTCAATAGGTTATT